>NC_090324.1:52835503-53135503 GCF_040869045.1 Eurosta solidaginis
GGCTTGTTGTTGCTTTTCATTGGAGTGTTTTTGTTGTTGTTGTAGCAGTGCTTCGCCCCACCTAACAGCCGCGACCGATCACAAATTGTCATAAATATCCTCTAACGGGAGTCCAAGGAAACTTCCGGTTTCAACAGGGGTGGACCATAATGAAAGGGGTGTTAGAGGCGTTGGTTCCACATTACAATTAAAGAGATGGTTGGTGTCATGTGGGGACACATTGCAAGCGGGGTATACTTTTTGTATGTCGGGGTTGATTCTGGATATGTAAGAGTTTAACCTGTTACAGTATCCAGAACGAAGTTGAGCAAGAGTGACACGCGCTTCCCTGGGGAGTATGCGTTCCTCTTCCACAAGTTTTGGGTATTGGATTCACCGGGCAATTCCCGGCATAAAGGTCCGACCCCTATTTGTGGAGTTCACCAAAGACCTGCTTGTGTTTTTTTGCTTCATACGGCTGGGTTCTCAGGTGCGTATTTCCTCAAAATGCTTACGGAGATTTCTCCTTTAGCCCCTAGGCGGTGTTGGCTCATCAATCAGATGTCTGTTTGGATTCCCAGGTTGCTGGGTATTCAACAGGAACTGTTTGGTTAGCATCTCATTTCTCTCCCTGATGGGGAGTATTCTCGACTCATTATGTAGATGGAGTTCTGGGGACATAAGAAGGCAGCCAGTGGCGATTCTGAGAGCAGTATTTTGGCAGGCCTGTAGCTTCTTCCGGTGGGTAATTTTTAGGCTTGGCGACCATATGGGTGACGCGTAGCACGTAAACGGCTGGCCAATTGCTTTGTATTTAGTAACGAGCGTTTCTTTATCTTTTCCCCAGGTACTGCCAGCAAGGGATATGAGGATTTTATTACGGCTCTGGATTTTCGGAACAATTGCGGCTACGTGCTCACCAAAATGTAGATCCTGATCAAACGTCACAACCAAGATTTTGGGGTGTAGGACAGTCGGTAGCGTAGTGCCATCGACGTGGATGTTCAAAATGGTCGACATTTGGGACGTCCATGTTGTAAATAAGGTCGCGGAAGATTTAATCGTTTATAATGCCAGGTTTCGCGAGGCGAAAAAACTAGAGAGATCAGGGAGGTAGCCGTTTATTCTCTTGCAGAGCTCATCTAACTGTGGGCCTTGGCCTGGGCCATTATTGTGCAGTCATCGGCGTGTAAAACGATAGTGACTCCTTCTGGTGGTAAAGGTAGCTTAGATATGTAGAAATTAAGCAAAAGTGGGGATAGGACACCACCCTGTGGCAACCCTTGTTTAATTCTTCTTGATTTTGATGTTTCGTTTCTAAATTGCAACGATGCCTGGCGACTTAATGGAGTGTGGTTTGACGTGGCAAGTCCCAAGCCCAGCGCACATCCCGCTCAGCGGGGGTGAAAATATTACTTGCACGTTTACATAGCGAGCCGCTTGATCCAAAACAGACGCCCGCTTGCAGCCGCACCTCGTTGTGGACAGATGCTGCTGATGAAAGACCCCCTTTCTAGCCCTTAAACCGATTAGGCAGAGTGGCCTAGCCAGGTTGTCGCCTTCTCAAAATAGCTCACCACTAAACGGATGTTTAGTGGCTACCCAGATGATAATTGGCCGCAAGCGACCGGAAGTTGTGAGCTGCTTGAACCGCATGCAAAAGAATCGCTCTGGCCATTCCCAGGTTAATGGCGATCAGAAGCTTTCCCCACTTTCGTGGACCTTTACGCACGGCTCCACCCTCATAACGTGTCACTAAATGAACTAAATAGAATGAGAATAATAGGCAATTAAATAAAGACTAAAAAATAAAATAATTAAAAAAATTTGTATAAGTTAAACGGTTTTATTGAAAACAATACTAACATTAAGTAATAATAGTACTAAAAGCTACAAAAAACAAGTAAGGGTGCGACTATCTTCGGCTGTGCCGAAGACTTCATGCCTTTCATGAATCGGGCTGAAAAATAACATTATCTCATTCGTAATATCCAAATAATCGGCTGTGTGATATGAAATATATAGTGAACAGATATACATACCTTAGCGATTTTTAAGGTAAATATAAAATAAACAAGTAAGGACGGGACTGTCTTCGCCTGTGTCGAAGACTTTATACATTTCATGAATGGGGCTGAAAAATAATCTTATCACATTCGTAATCTCCAAATAATGCGCTGTAAAGATAAGAAATATATAGTGAACAGATGTACATACTTAAACGATTTTAAGATAAATATAAACAAGTAAGGAAGGCTAAGTTCGGGTGTAACCGAACATTACATACTCAGTTGAGAGATGTGGAGACAAAGTAAGGGAAAATCACCCTGTTGTAAAAAGAACCTAGGGTAACCCTGCAATGTGTTTGTATGACATGTGTATCAACTGGAAGGTATTAAAGAGTATTTTAAGAGAGAGTAGGCCATAGTTCTATAGATGGACGCCATTTAGGGATATCGACATAATTGTGCAGTCAATCAATCGTCGTCGAGTGCAGACGTGTTTTTCGATCGCTCTCGCTGTGCGTAATATTTTAGTACGTTTTCATAATGTCTAACTGCATTAAATGCAAATCTAAATGTTCAGCCAACGACCACCTTGCGTGTGATATTTGTTGTTCAAAAACACACCTAAAGTGCACTAAACTGAATTCAAATTGTTTAAACGTAATATCCACAAACAAAAATATTGTGTTTAAATGTGACAAGTGTTGTAACAAAATTGCTCCATTTAGCAAAGAGAAACTTGATGATGCGCTTAATAATATAAATCAACTTAACGATTTCGTTCAAGCCTTCATAAATATACATAATGATAATATGCCCACCAACAATACTGGTGTTAATAGCAGAAGTATCACGACACGATCACAAGCAAAGGTGACTGAACTTGCTGCTAAACAAACAAGTGAGCAAATTTCTTCGCCTTTGCCTTCCAACGTAACAACTGATAACAACAAACAGAACTCGAGCGCAGTAAATTCTTCGGATGTTCTACCTCAAGCCGCTGTCGAGGATGTTGCTAGTGTTTCTTATGCAAATGCAGTTAAAACTAACGCTGCTACTGCGAGCGCAACTTTTCCTACCAAGCAAGCTGAATATATACAACGCGAAGAAGAACAATGCGAAAAATAAAAACAATAAAAACAAACACACTGTTATTATCGGTTCGAACATAAACAATGAGTTGGATGTTGCTGTTCGATTTAAATGGATTCACTTGTCGTCTTTCAAACCAACTGTTACCGCTGACAGCATACTGGATTATGTTTGTAAAAAAACAAATGTGGATAAGAATTCTTTGCGGTGCTTTAAATTAGTAAAAAAAAATCGCCGATAGTGATAGTAGCAATAATACCGAAAAGGCTTCTCCCAACAGAATAAGCTTTAAACTGGGTATTTATGAATCTCAGTATGAATCATTGTTTAATGCTAAGTTGTGGCCTAACAATGTAAGGGTCCAACCATTTCGGGGTTTTCGACCCTCCAAACCAAGTGTCCAAGAACAATGACAACCACAATGCGTCTACTTCTTCAACTAACATGACATCAAAGTATACAATGTATTATCACAACGTCAGCGGCATGCGAACAAAATCAACGCAATTTCGGCGTAACGTATGTGCTCATGATTATGATATTGTTGTGATATGTGAAACGTGGTTAAATCAACATATTTCATCCTGTGAATTTTTTGATGATTACTACCATGTTTATCGCTTGGATCGTTGTCCTGAAATTTCAGGGCTTGAGCGTGGCGGTGGAGTGCTGATTGCTATTAGAAATGACTTGTGCAGTAGTAATGTGGATCTTAACTCATATGGGAATAAGATTGAACAGATCTGTGTTAAAGTTAAATTTTCTAAATCAAAATGTATTTTCATTGTATTGTCTTATATTCCTCCCAATAGTACTATTGATGTTTATGAAAAGCATTTATCCAACCTAATCTTGGTATACAATAATTTAACTCAATTCGATGAACTTATTTACCTTGGTGACTTTAATTTAGGTAATATTGAATGGATATCCACTGATAATTTAACCTCACCATCCAATTTGAGATCAGATATCGATATACTGTTTGTGAGCAATATATTATCTTATAACTTAAATCAAATTAATTCTATTGTTAATTATTTAAATCGCTTTTTAGACCTAGTTTTTATTTCTGCTGATTTGAATTCTTCTTGTGGGGAATGCATTGCACCATTATTAAATAATAGTATTCATCACAAAGCACTAATCATAGAATTTCAATTCTACGAATTCGATAAGAACGTCGTTGATGATACCAAGTCATATAACTATAATAAAGCAGATGTTACTGGAATTAGTAATTATCTTAATAATGTTGACTGGTAATTTCTAGACTCCCTAGATGATCCACAATTATTATACAGCAAGATAACCCAGATATTTACTCTTATGATTTCAAATTTTGTTCCTAAACATAAATTAAGGTCCAACAATAAGCCTCCTTGGTTCAATCACAGATTGTGTCACCTCAAAAATTTAAAAAATAAAGCCTACAAAAAGTATAAAACAACGGCTTCAGAGGCCGACCATTCAGTCTTCATCCGTCTAAGAAAGGACTTTGATTGTTTGAATAATTTTCTCTACAAGCAACATATGTTTAGAATTGAATCCAACTTGAGACAAAATCCTAAAAGTTTTTGGCAATACATCAACACGAAACGAAAAAGTTGTGGGTTTCCAACTTCCCTGTCCTACGATGGTACTGTATCCGACAACATAGTTGATTCTTGTAATCTCTTCGCAAATTTTTTTCAAAAAGTGTATGAAGTTCATGCACCTAGTGACTATGCAACGCCAAATGCCTTGACATTGGATCAAGTTGATGGCTTTAGCGTCTCGCCACAGGATGTTGCGAACGCAATATCTATTCTAAAAAACAGCTCAAAAGCTGATCACGAGGGGTTTCCTCCAATATTTTTCAGGCTACTTAACTCAATCATATCTACTCCCATCGCTAAATTATTCAATAAGTGCTTAAGTAAAGGTATCTTTTTAGACTCTTGGAAGCTTTGCACAATATTGCCAGTCTACAAATCGGGTAACCGAAATGACGTATCTAACTATAGACCCATTGTGAAACAAAGTAATTTTGCAAAAATCTTCGATCACGTGGTCAAAGCTAAACTGTACGATCACGTTCAATCATATATCTCTATACATCAACACGGATTTGTCCCCTCGAGATCAACTTGCTCAAATCTGGTCTTAATTACAAACAAAATAGTTAACGCCTTCGAGAGCCAAGCACAGTTAGATGTAGTTTACACTGACTTTTCTAAGGCATTCGACAAGGTAGACCACTCCATTCTCTTGGAAAAACTCAAAGCATTCGGCATTAACGGAAATCTTCTAGATTTTTTCTCAAGTTTTCTTATGGGACGAAAACTTTTCGTCCAAATGGAATCCGCTAGATCTCAAACTTACATACATGCTTGGTCAGGTATCCCCCAAGGTACACATCTTGGGCCTCTCCTCTTTTTACTATTTATTAATGACCTTCCTGATCAATTTTCAACTGCGGATTGTCTTATGTTTGCGGATGATGTTAAATTATTCCTAAAAATTCAAAATACAATTGACTGTTCTAGTCTTCAGTCTGATCTAAATAATCTTTCTAATTGGTGTATATTAAATCATCTCCATCTAAATGTTAGTAAATGTTGCGTCATCATGTTTGCTAAAAAGTCTATGACAGTGACTTGCGACTATGTACTAAATGGACAAAAATTGTGCCGTAAAGATACTATTAAGGATCTAGGGGTTATTTTCGACTCTAGGTTGACCTTTTCCAACCATGTAGACCATGTGGTGTCGAAGTCTTTTTCTATGATTGGTTTTATACGCAGAAACACTGTGGATTTTGTTGACCCACTTACTCTCAAAGCGCTGTACATATCTTTAGTGCGTAGTCAATTAGACTATTGCTGTATAATTTGGAACCCTTACTATCAAAATCTTACTTCTATAATTGAAAAGGTGCAAAGGGTGTTCACTAGAATGGCTTTGCGTCCTCTGTCGTGGCCTGATGGGCTTCCAAACTATATTGGCAGACGCAAGTTGCTAGGTCTACAAAGTTTGGAAGAGAGAAGGTCTTATTTTTCTATTATTTTTGTGTATAATGTGATGAATTCTAGAATCAACTGTGAACTCATTTCTAATTTAATACATGTTCACTCATCAAGTCTTAATTTAAGGACAACTCGTTTATTCGATGTAACTTTTCACGCAACCAACTATGGTTTCAATGAGCCACTCACAAGATGCGTTCGAATATGCAATTCGTATGCTAAAAATTTGAATTTCAGTTTAGAGATAAGTAGATTTAAGACTAGTCTCTTTATACTTTTTAATTAATGAGTCTGTTAGAACTATTCGGTAGACAATAATAAATAAATAAATAAATAAATAAATAAATAAATAAATAAATAAAGGTGGACCAGGCCTGACTCTAGAATTTGTTTGTACGATATGGGTATCAAATGAAATGTGTTAATGATAATTTTAAAAGGGAGTGCGCCTAAGTTCTATAGGTGGACGCCTTTTCGAGATATCGCCATAAAGGTGGACCAGGGGTGACTCTAGAATTTATTTTGTACGACATGGGTATCAAATGAAAGGTGTTAATGAGTATTTTAAGAGGGCGTGGGCCTTAGTTCTATAGGTGGACGCCTATTCGAGATATCGCCATAAAGGTGGACCAGGGGTGACTCTAGAATTTGTTTGTACAATATAGGTATCAAATGAAAGTGTTAATGAGTATTTTAAAAGTGCGTGGGCCTTAGCTCTATAGGTGGCCGCCTTTTCGAGATATCGCCATAAAGGTGGACCAGGGGTGACTCTAGAATTTGTTTTTACGATATGGATATCAAATGAAAGGTGTTAATGAGTATTTTAAAAGGGCGTGGGTCTTAGTTCTATAGGTGGACGCCTTTTCAAGATATCGCCATAAAGGTGGACCAGAGGTGACTCTAGAATTTGTTTGTACGATATGGGTATCAAATGAAAGGTGTTAATGAGTATTTTAAAAGGGAGTGGGCCTTAGTTCTATAGGTGGATGCCTTTTCGAGATATCGCCATAAAGGTGGGTCAGGGGTGACTCTAGAATTATGGTTATCAAATGAAAGGTGCTAATGTGTATTTTAAAAAGGAGTGGGCCTTAGTTCTATATGTGGACACCTGTTCGAGATATCGCCATAAGCGTGGACCAGGGGTGACTCTAGAATGTGTTTGTACGATATGGGTATAACATTAAAGTTATTAATGAGGGTTTTAAAAGAGAGTGGCCCTTAGTTGTATATGTCAAGGCGTTTTCGAGATATCGACCAAAATGTGGACCAGGGTGATCCAGAACATCATCTGTCGGGTACCGCTAATTTATTTATATATGTAATACCACGAACAGTATTCCTTTCAAGATTCTAAGGGCTTTTGATTTCGGCCTGCAAAACTTTTTCATTTTCTTCTACTTAATATGGTAGGTGTCACACCCATTTTACCAAGTTTTTTTCTAAAGTTATATTTTGCGTCAATAGACCAACACAATTACCATGTTTCATCCCTCTTTTCGTATTTGGTATATAATTATGGCATTTTTTCATTTTTCGTAATTTTCGATATCGAAAATATGGGCGTGGTCATAGTCGGATTTCGACCATTTTTTACACCAATACAAAGTGAGTTCAGATAAGTACGTGAACTGAGTTTAGTAAAGATATATCGATTTTTGTTCAAGTTATCGTGTTAACGGCCGAGCGAAAGGACAGACGGCCGACTATGTATAAAAACTGGGCATGGCTTCAACCGATTTCGCCCTTTTTCACAGAAAAAAGTTACCGTCCTAGAATCTAAGACTCTACCAAATTTTACAAGGATTGGTAAATTTTTGTTCGACTTATGGCATTAAAAGTATCCTAGACAAATTAAAGGAAAAAGGGCGGAGCCACGCCCATTTTGAAATTTTCTTTTAATTTTGTATTTTGTTGCAACATATCATTACTGGATTTGAATGTTGACATAATTTACTTACATACTGTAAAGTTAATATCTTTGAGTTGAGCAGAGCTCACAGGGTATATTAACTTTGATTGCATAACGGTTGGTTGTACAGGTGTAAAGGAATCGAGATAGATATAGACTTCCATATATCAAAATCATAAGTATCGAACAAATAATTTGATTGAGCCATGTCCATCCGTCCGTCTGTCCGTTAACACGATAACTTGAGTAAATTTTGAGGTATCTTGATGAAATTTGGTATGTAGGTTCCTGGACACTCATCTCAGGTCGCTATTTAAAATGAACGATATCGGACTATAAACACGCCCACTTTTTCGATATCGAAAATTCCGAAAAACCGAAAAAGTACGATAATTCATTACCAAAGATGTATAAAGCGATGAAACTTGGTAGGTGAGTTGAACTTATGACGCAGAATAGAAAATTAGTAAAGTTTTGGACAATTAGCGTGGCACCGCCCACTTTTAAAAGATAGTAATTTAGAAGTTTTACAAGGTGTAATTTGGCAGTCGTTGAAGATATCATGATGAAATTTGGCAGGAACATTACCCCTATTACTCTATTATGCATAATAAAAATTAGCAAAATCGGAGAACGACCACGCCCACATACAAAAAAAAAAATTGTAAAGTCAAATTAAAAAAAAAAAACCTAATATCTTAACAGTATATAAGTAAATTATGTCGACATTCAAAACCAGTAATGATATGGTTCAACAAAATACAAAAATAAAAGAAAATTTCAAAAGGGGCGTGGCTCCGACCTTTTTCATTTAATTTGTCTAGAATACTTTTAATGCCATAGGTCGAACAAAAATTGAGCAATCCTTCTGAAATTTGGTGGGGGCATAGATTATATGACGCTGGTCGACCTTTAGAACTATGGCCCACTCCCTTTTAAAATACTCTTTAATACCTTCCATTTGATACCCATGTCATACAAACAAATTCCAGGGTTACCCTAGGTTCATTTTCTTACATGTTGATTTTCCCTTATTTTGTCTCCAAGGCTCTCAGCTAAGTATGTAATGTTCGGTTACACCCGAACTTAGCCTTCCTTACTTGTTATATTGGCAATTAAGGGAGAAATGGCTAAAAATCTTTCTATCCGAACGATCGGTTGAATGGGATATATATTATATATAGCTCCGATCGAAATGATTTTTGCATGAAATATTCTATGATATATTAGAATAAATATCACCAAGTTTAAGGTTTTTATATTGGAAATTAAGGGAGAAATTTCCAAATATCTTTCTGTCTTAACGATCGGTTGTATGGGATATATACTATATATAGCTCCGATCAAAATGATTTTTTCAGAAAATATTCTATGACACCGTGGTGTGATGGTAGCGTGCTCCGCCTAACACACCGTATGCCCTGGGTTCGCACCCCGGGCAAAACAACATAAAAAATTTTAGAAATAAGATTTTTAAATTAGAAGAACATTTTTTTAGCGGGGTCGCCCCTCGGCAGTGTTTGGCAAGCGCTCCGGGTGTATTTCTGCCATGAAAAGCTCTCAGTGAAAACTCATCTGCCTTGCAGATGCCTTTCGGAGTCGGCAGAAAACATGTAGGTCCCGTCCGGCCAATTTGTAGGGAAAATCAAGAGGAGCACGACGCAAATTGGAAGCGCGGCCTTAGATCTCTTCGGAGGTTATCGCGCCTTACATTTATTTTTTATTTATTTATATTAAAATATATATCACCGAGTTTCGCGTTAATACTTTCTAAATTAAGGGAGAAATGGCTTAAAATCTTTCTATCTTAACGATCGGTTGTATGGGAGTTATATATTATATTGGTTCGAACCTACCGGATCCGACATATGTCTAATATAATACAAAAATACATTCTTGTGCAAAATTTCATTGAGATATCTCAAAATTTGGGGGAGTAGTTTGCGTTCAAACAGACAGACGGATGGACAGACGGACATGGCTTTATCAACTCAGTTCGTCGCCCTGATCAATTCGGTATACTTAATGGTGAGTATATCTTCTATATTTCTTAAAGTTATAAACATCGGACCAAAGTTAATATACTATTTCATGTTCATGAAAGTTATAAAAATAGGTAGGTAATTTCTGTGAGGATGCGAAGTTTCACGTTTTTTGTGGTCCGAATGTAAAAACTATGACCATGAATCACTTATTTAAGCAATATATGACGTAAGCGTAAGTATTTGATGAAAGTTGATGCTTTTAGCCATAAAAAAGTGTGCAGCAATGATATTTTATATGGGGTATATACTATATATACCACCGATCTCTATGATTTTTTCAGCCAACAATATTTGCTATATATGTAAGGATTTGGTGAAATTTGAAGCTTGTAGCTGTTAAAATGGGGCAGTAGTCACGAAAAGCTTCTTATCTGAACAATCGGTTGTGGGGGAAATAAGCTATATATATGATCGATCTCATCCATTTTTTCAGACAATAATATGCGGAATATACGAAAGCATTCTGTGTAGTTTGAAGCTTCAATCTGACAAATTGAGGAAGATATATAAAAGGTTAAAAATGAATGAAAAGTGTTGAGACGTTGATGAGTGAATTTCGAATGTGTCTTTATTCAAATATATCAGCTTATTTATATTAAATTATTCTAAACATATTCTTACATACATATTTACATTTAAGCATACATACTTACATGCATAAATACCTTAAGCATACATACTTACATACAACTCGTCACAAAATATGTACCTACACATCTGTGTTGAGCTGCGCCTTCTATGGGAAATGCATACCATGCAAATTTGCTGGAATTCAAATTTGTTTGGTTGTGTGTTGTACACATAACTGTTTTAATGGCTATGTCAGCATTAATTATCAAATGCACACTTATGTGTTGATGAACATTTAGACTATTTTTGTAGCAGGTTAGCATATTAGACTGATTTAAATATTTGGGATTAAATTGTTGGCTGTTTACACTACATCTCCCTTTTTTTTTTCAGAATGCTTATGCATTTGGAGAATGCATGAGCATTCTATTATTATAAATTAATTCTACTTTTGTATTTTATGTTTGTAGGTTGAACTTTTTCTTATTCTTCTAATTTAAGTCTATTTTTGTGTATTTTTATTTTCTTATTATTTATGATATTGCTATCCTCTATGTTACTGAGATATTTTTGCTTATCCTCATTTCCTATCCTAGATGGGATTAAAGTGTCATTATTTTTATTATTAGTATTTTCTTCTTTATAGGGTGTTAGAGTAAACTTATTATATTCATCGAGTTCTTCTTCCTTATAGCGAATTAATGTAAAATTGTTGTTTTCATTGAATTTACTACTCTGAAGGGCCCTTTATATCTATTATCTAACTTATGTCCTGATTCATTTTTTACTAGCACTACATCTCCTATATTTATTTCCTTATAGTGAATATTTTTATCATAACTAATCTTTTGTTTTTCTTTAGCCTCTTTTACTAATTTAAAGGCTTTATCCTGTGCTATTTGTAACCTATATTTAATTTCTTTATCGTAAGCCTCATTCTTGTAAAAATTGGTAAGTCTGGGGTTTTTTGCCAAAGATCAATTCGAATGGACAATAGTTATGGACTGTAGATGGGGTAGTATTGTAACAGTATGCAAAATATTTGAGATATTCATCCCAGTCATCTTTGTTAATGGATATGTATGAACGCACATATTCATTGAAAGTTCTATGGCTACGTTCAACAGTGCCTAAAGTTTGGTGGTGATACGGCGTAGATGTTTTGTGCTCAATATTGAGAAGTTTACATAGTTCTTCAAACAAGCTTTTTTATATTCAGATCCCATATCCTTTATTATTGTTTTCATACTTCCATAAATTAATATGAAATTCTCGAATATGGCTCTGGCTACTGTTTTTGCATGTTTGTTCTGTATAGGAATTGCAACTAAGTATTTAGTCAAATCACATATTAGAGTGACAGCGTATTCGTTTCCATTTAATGATCGTGGTAAAAGTCCAATTGTATCTATTTGTACTGTTTCGAACGCCTTTGGTGGTTCGAACGCCATTGGTTCTTTTAGATTTTTATAAATTTTATTTTTATTGCAACTATCGCATTTCTTTATATATTTTCTTATATCATTTTTCATATTTTTCCAGTAATATTTTTGTCTTATTTTATTAGTTGTACGATTGATTCCTGGGTGGCCACCAATAACAGGATCATCGTTATATTTTTGAAGAATCTTTTTAATTTTATCATTTTCCGTCACATGCACAACCTTCGGAGTTAATGCAATAGTTAACTTTTTTAGAACTTTGGTACCTATTTCCTTAAATGTGTCTACTCGAGTATAATTAAACAATTTGTCTCCTAAGGACAACTGTATTTTCTTCATTCCCAAATTGCCGGCTTTTTCCAAAAGCCTGGTAAATAATTGGCCTAAGTTAATCTTCGCCTCAACAATTTGATTTTCTATATTTATTTCACTACAAATTTTCTTTCCTTTTTTGAAATATAATTTCGAAGGATCGAAAATGAGATGGACTAGCCTTTTTACTTCACATTTATTAAGCGCTTCGTGTATTATAGGGTTCTCTTTGTGACTTTTCTTCCCTTCATTTCTATTACTGTTATTACTGGAATTCTTTTTAGTTTGCGATCTTGTCGTGAGTTTCATTATTTTACATGCCTGTACTGACATTTCTTTCAAATCATTGATATCTATTCGTGACAGAGCGTCTGCCACGTAATTTTCTTTTCCGGCTATGTACTACACCCCAAAGTCATACTCTTCCAAATCTAACCTGGTTCTAGTTAATTTAGATGAAGGGTTTTTCATATTGAGAATAAATACGTTAAAGGTCGATGATCCGTTTTCACTGTGAATTTTCTGCCATAAACATATGGTCTAAAGTATATAATTGCCCAATGTATGGCCGCTAATTCTTTTTCGATCGTGGCTTTGTTTATTTCGCCCTTTGTAAATGATCTTGAGGCATAGGCAATGGGTAAATTGTTTTCCTTCATATTCTTGGCTTAGCACAGCACCGCAAGCATAACCACTTGCGTCGGTTGTAATAAAGAACTCTTTATCAAAATTGGGATATTGTAGGATATTCGGACTAACTAATGCATTTTTTAGGTAATTAAAAGATTTCTCGCAGTCGTCTGTCCAATTGAAAATTACATTTTTCTTACTAAGTATTGTTAGAATCCTGGCGTATACCGCGAAATTTGGTATGAATCTTCTATAATAATTACAAAACTTTTTGCACATTTTTGGGAGTTGGGTAATTTTGAACAATTTTAAATTTGCTTGGGTCTGGTAAAATTCCAGTACTTGTGCATTTATGTCCATGATAGGTGATTTCTTGGCTGAAAAATAGACATTTGTCCGGATGTAATTTTAAATTATATTTTCTGTATGTGGATAAACATCCCGTAAATTTTTAATCATTTGTTTTTCAGAGCATCCTAATACTACTAAATCGTCCATGTATAAGAATGCTTGTGATGGTTTTAGACCTGCGAATGCCAATGTCATCATCCTCTGGAATAAGTTTGGCGCTACTTTGAGGCCATAAGGTAATCTCTTGAAACGATAAGTAACGTTGTCTGCTGTAAAGGATGTGATATCTCTTGATTCTGGGCTGAGTTCTATTTGGTGAAATCCTGACATTAAATCCAGGCATGAGAAATATTTCGCTCTTCCCAATTGATCCAGAATGTCATCTATTCTAGGCAGAGGGAATTTATCAGCTGTTGTTTTTTTTATTTATTTGTTTGAAATCAATAATTAATCTCCACCTTTTTTCTTCTTTGCTCGGAAGAGATTTTTTTGGTACCAATAAAATAGGGCTGTTGTACTCTGAGGTTGATGGTTCAACAATATCATCTTGAATTAGTTTATGTACTTGTTTATTTATTTTATTCTTATGTGCTTGGGGTAGTCTAAAATTTTTAATATACACGGGAGTGTTATCCTTCAGATGCAACTTTTGTTTGTAAAAGTTTTTGTTCGTAATTGGTTCTGTTTCTAATGAGAATATATCAACGAATTCTGAGCATAATGTGTTGAGTGATTTACTAGCGAATGGTGGGAAATTTTTATTCAATCTTTCCAACTTTTCTTTATTATTAGGTTTAAAGTGAGGTGTATTTTCAATTATTACATAATCCTCTAAACTTTCTGTTTTGATGTCATAATCTTGAATGATTGCATTATTATTTGTTGTATTTATTATTCTTATTAAAGCTTGATTTGAGTTTACTATCTACAAAAATGCCATTAGTCAATTCTTGATAAGGTACTAATAGTTCCTTGTTGTGACTATTGATATGAACCTGTCTAATTACTTCGGCTCTTGTGGGTATTGTAATGCTATTAATTGTTGGTTTATTTGTCATTTGTATAACTATATCTTCGGGGTAGTCATATGGTCGTAGTATTAGGCTGTCCCCATTTTTATTATAATCTAAAATGCAATTATATTTTTTAATGAAGTCGAGTCCCAAATTCCATCACATGGGATTGGGTAATTGTCTTCTACTATGTGAAATTTATGTCGTATTAAAAGACTATCATCTGTTAGATCTTCTTTTACTGCTCCAAGTGTGCTTGTTATGCCTCGGCCAATACCTTTTAAATCTGTGATGTGTGAGTTAATTATTGTGACATTACTGTCAATTTGACCCTTCTTTATTATTGAGATATCCGCTCCTGTATCTATCAGGAACGTCGAAGTTGTAGTATTGGGTAGTATTGGAATATATGTAGCTGTTTAGATGCAAGTTGAATGTGCATATTTTATTACCGTTAGAATTTACTGTTGGAGTGGAGTTTGCTGGTGTTCATGTAGGTTTATATTACGGAGATTGCTTGCGTTACTCTCATTAGATGATCTTGACTGACCTCCAAAATTATGTCTTTGTATATTATTATTTTGTTTATTAATATTGTTGTAATATCTTCGGTTTTGGTTACTTCGATAATTATTATTTTGGTAGCTTCTTCGGAAGTTACTTCGGTAATTACCTTGCGAGCGCGTCAGGCGTAACACTGTATTTGGGTTACCCGTGAGTTCAGTACAGCTATTCGTGAATTTTGAAATAGCCTTGTTCATAGATGTGAACGTTCCTGCTTGCATTATCAGTTTTACTCTTTCGTTAGCCGAGTTCTTACACATGGCTTTTACAGCTGATTGTGTGGCATATTTGGTTGCCACATCAGGTGCAAGACCGTCTGATATGTAAGCACCTTCCAACGATTTTGTTAATTTTTCGATTTCGGCAGTGTACTGGTTAGCTGTTTTACTGCGCTGTTGGATGTTTAGTAGTTTTGCCGTCAAAACCTCTACAGATTCATCTTTAATTGCTGAACTCAACTTTTGCCTTATTGCTAGTATTGAATTTTCAGTGCTCAAAAGGTTTCTAGCTGTTCCCTTGAGCTTTGTGAGTGAGTATCCCTAATTTGTTCTAGGATATCTAGTGCGTCTAAGACGCTATGTAAGTTCTCATGTTTACCATCAAACTCAGGTAGAATTGACGAAGCCGTGTTTAAGAATTCTACTGTGGTTTGAGCCATTTGGTCTTTTCTTGTTTAGTAGTTTGGCGTCTCTGTTAAAATTTCTTTTGGTTCCTGTTTTTATACTCAGTTGAGCAGAGCTCACAGAGTATATTAAGTTTGATTGGATAACGGTTGGTCGACATTCAAAACCAGTAATGATATGGTTCAACAAAATACAAAAATAAAAGAAAATTTCAAAAGGGGCGTGGCTCCGACCTTTTTCATTTAATTTGTCTAGAATACTTTTAATGCCATAGGTCGAACAAAAATTGAGCAATCCTTCTGAAATTTGGTGGGGGCATAGATTATATGACGCTGGTCGACCTTTAGAACTATGGCCCACTCCCTTTTAAAATACTCTTTAATACCTTCCATTTGATACCCATGTCATACAAACAAATTCCAGGGTTACCCTAGGTTCATTTTCTTACATGGTGATTTTCCCTTATTTTGTCTCCAAGGCTCTCAGCTAAGTATGTAATGTTCGGTTACACCCGAACTTAGCCTTCCTTACTTGTTATATTGGCAATTAAGGGAGAAATGGCTAAAAATCTTTCTATCCGAACGATCGGTTGAATGGGATATATATTATATATAGCTCCGATCGAAATGATTTTTGCATGAAATATTCTATGATATATTAGAATAAATATCACCAAGTTTAAGGTTTTTATATTGGAAATTAAGGGAGAAATTTCCAAATATCTTTCTGTCTTAACGATCGGTTGTATGGGATATATACTATATATAGCTCCGATCAAAATGATTTTTTCAGAAAATATTCTATGACACCGTGGTGTGATGGTAGCGTGCTCCGCCTAACACACCGTATGCCCTGGGTTCGCACCCCGGGCAAAACAACATAAAAAATTTTAGAAATAAGATTTTTAAATTAGAAGAACATTTTTTTAGCGGGGTCGCCCCTCGGCAGTGTTTGGCAAGCGCTCCGGGTGTATTTCTGCCATGAAAAGCTCTCAGTGAAAACTCATCTGCCTTGCAGATGCCTTTCGGAGTCGGCAGAAAACATGTAGGTCCCGTCCGGCCAATTTGTAGGGAAAATCAAGAGGAGCACGACGCAAATTGGAAGCGCGGCCTTAGATCTCTTCGGAGGTTATCGCGCCTTACATTTATTTTTTATTTATTTATATTAAAATATATATCACCGAGTTTCGCGTTAATACTTTCTAAATTAAGGGAGAAATGGCTTAAAATCTTTCTATCTTAACGATCGGTTGTATGGGAGTTATATATTATATTGGTTCGAACCTACCGGATCCGACATATGTCTAATATAATACAAAAATACATTCTTGTGCAAAATTTCATTGAGATATCTCAAAATTTGGGGGAGTAGTTTGCGTTCAAACAGACAGACGGATGGACAGACGGACATGGCTTTATCAACTCAGTTCGTCGCCCTGATCAATTCGGTATACTTAATGGTGAGTATATCTTCTATATTTCTTAAAGTTATAAACATCGGACCAAAGTTAATATACTATTTCATGTTCATGAAAGTTATAAAAATAGGTAGGTAATTTCTGTGAGGATGCGAAGTTTCACGTTTTTTGTGGTCCGAATGTAAAAACTATGACCATGAATCACTTATTTAAGCAATATATGACGTAAGCGTAAGTATTTGATGAAAGTTGATGCTTTTAGCCATAAAAAAGTGTGCAGCAATGATATTTTATATGGGGTATATACTATATATACCACCGATCTCTATGATTTTTTCAGCCAACAATATTTGCTATATATGTAAGGATTTGGTGAAATTTGAAGCTTGTAGCTGTTAAAATGGGGCAGTAGTCACGAAAAGCTTCTTATCTGAACAATCGGTTGTGGGGGAAATAAGCTATATATATGATCGATCTCATCCATTTTTTCAGACAATAATATGCGGAATATACGAAAGCATTCTGTGTAGTTTGAAGCTTCAATCTGACAAATTGAGGAAGATATATAAAAGGTTAAAAATGAATGAAAAGTGTTGAGACGTTGATGAGTGAATTTCGAATGTGTCTTTATTCAAATATATCAGCTTATTTATATTAAATTATTCTAAACATATTCTTACATACATATTTACATTTAAGCATACATACTTACATGCATAAATACCTTAAGCATACATACTTACATACAACTCGTCACAAAATATGTACCTACACATCTGTGTTGAGCTGCGCCTTCTATGGGAAATGCATACCATGCAAATTTGCTGGAATTCAAATTTGTTTGGTTGTGTGTTGTACACATAACTGTTTTAATGGCTATGTCAGCATTAATTATCAAATGCACACTTATGTGTTGATGAATATTTAGACTATTTTTGTAGCAGGTTAGCATATTAGACTGATTTAAATATTTGGGATTAAATTGTTGGCTGTTTACACTACATCTCCCTTTTTTTTTCAGAATGCTTATGCATTTGGAGAATGCATGAGCATTCTATTATTATAAATTAATTCTACTTTTGTATTTTATGTTTGTAGGTTGAACTTTTTCTTATTCTTCTAATTTAAGTCTATTTTTGTGTATTTTTATTTTCTTATTATTTATGATATTGCTATCCTCTATGTTACTGAGATATTTTTGCTTATCCTCATTTCCTATCCTAGATGGGATTAAAGTGTCATTATTTTTATTATTAGTATTTTCTTCTTTATAGGGTGTTAGAGTAAACTTATTATATTCATCGAGTTCTTCTTCCTTATAGCGAATTAATGTAAAATTGTTGTTTTCATTGAATTTACTACTCTGAAGGGCCCTTTATATCTATTATCTAACTTATGTCCTGATTCATTTTTTACTAGCACTACATCTCCTATATTTATTTCCTTATAGTGAATATTTTTATCATAACTAATCTTTTGTTTTTCTTTAGCCTCTTTTACTAATTTAAAGGCTTTATCCTGTGCTATTTGTAACCTATATTTAATTTCTTTATCGTAAGCCTCATTCTTGTAAAAATTGGTAAGTCTGGGGTTTTTTGCCAAAGATCAATTCGAATGGACAATAGTTATGGACTGTAGATGGGGTAGTATTGTAACAGTATGCAAAATATTTGAGATATTCATCCCAGTCATCTTTGTTAATGGATATGTATGAACGCACATATTCATTGAAAGTTCTATGGCTACGTTCAACAGTGCCTAAAGTTTGGTGGTGATACGGCGTAGATGTTTTGTGCTCAATATTGAGAAGTTTACATAGTTCTTCAAACAAGCTTTTTTATATTCAGATCCCATATCCTTTATTATTGTTTTCATACTTCCATAAATTAATATGAAATTCTCGAATATGGCTCTGGCTACTGTTTTTGCATGTTTGTTCTGTATAGGAATTGCAACTAAGTATTTAGTCAAATCACATATTAGAGTGACAGCGTATTCGTTTCCATTTAATGATCGTGGTAAAAGTCCAATTGTATCTATTTGTACTGTTTCGAACGCCTTTGGTGGTTCGAACGCCATTGGTTCTTTTAGATTTTTATAAATTTTATTTTTATTGCAACTATCGCATTTCTTTATATATTTTCTTATATCATTTTTCATATTTTTCCAGTAATATTTTTGTCTTATTTTATTAGTTGTACGATTGATTCCTGGGTGGCCACCAATAACAGGATCATCGTTATATTTTTGAAGAATCTTTTTAATTTTATCATTTTCCGTCACATGCACAACCTTCGGAGTTAATGCAATAGTTAACTTTTTTAGAACTTTGGTACCTATTTCCTTAAATGTGTCTACTCGAGTATAATTAAACAATTTGTCTCCTAAGGACAACTGTATTTTCTTCATTCCCAAATTGCCGGCTTTTTCCAAAAGCCTGGTAAATAATTGGCCTAAGTTAATCTTCGCCTCAACAATTTGATTTTCTATATTTATTTCACTACAAATTTTCTTTCCTTTTTTGAAATATAATTTCGAAGGATCGAAAATGAGATGGACTAGCCTTTTTACTTCACATTTATTAAGCGCTTCGTGTATTATAGGGTTCTCTTTGTGACTTTTCTTCCCTTCATTTCTATTACTGTTATTACTGGAATTCTTTTTAGTTTGCGATCTTGTCGTGAGTTTCATTATTTTACATGCCTGTACTGACATTTCTTTCAAATCATTGATATCTATTCGTGACAGAGCGTCTGCCACGTAATTTTCTTTTCCGGCTATGTACTACACCCCAAAGTCATACTCTTCCAAATCTAACCTGGTTCTAGTTAATTTAGATGAAGGGTTTTTCATATTGAGAATAAATACGTTAAAGGTCGATGATCCGTTTTCACTGTGAATTTTCTGCCATAAACATATGGTCTAAAGTATATAATTGCCCAATGTATGGCCGCTAATTCTTTTTCGATCGTGGCTTTGTTTATTTCGCCCTTTGTAAATGATCTTGAGGCATAGGCAATGGGTAAATTGTTTTCCTTCATATTCTTGGCTTAGCACAGCACCGCAAGCATAACCACTTGCGTCGGTTGTAATAAAGAACTCTTTATCAAAATTGGGATATTGTAGGATATTCGGACTAACTAATGCATTTTTTAGGTAATTAAAAGATTTCTCGCAGTCGTCTGTCCAATTGAAAATTACATTTTTCTTACTAAGTATTGTTAGAATCCTGGCGTATACCGCGAAATTTGGTATGAATCTTCTATAATAATTACAAAACTTTTTGCACATTTTTGGGAGTTGGGTAATTTTGAACAATTTTAAATTTGCTTGGGTCTGGTAAAATTCCAGTACTTGTGCATTTATGTCCATGATAGGTGATTTCTTGGCTGAAAAATAGACATTTGTCCGGATGTAATTTTAAATTATATTTTCTGTATGTGGATAAACATCCCGTAAATTTTTAATCATTTGTTTTTCAGAGCATCCTAATACTACTAAATCGTCCATGTATAAGAATGCTTGTGATGGTTTTAGACCTGCGAATGCCAATGTCATCATCCTCTGGAATAAGTTTGGCGCTACTTTGAGGCCATAAGGTAATCTCTTGAAACGATAAGTAACGTTGTCTGCTGTAAAGGATGTGATATCTCTTGATTCTGGGCTGAGTTCTATTTGGTGAAATCCTGACATTAAATCCAGGCATGAGAAATATTTCGCTCTTCCCAATTGATCCAGAATGTCATCTATTCTAGGCAGAGGGAATTTATCAGCTGTTGTTTTTTTTATTTATTTGTTTGAAATCAATAATTAATCTCCACCTTTTTTCTTCTTTGCTCGGAAGAGATTTTTTTGGTACCAATAAAATAGGGCTGTTGTACTCTGAGGTTGATGGTTCAACAATATCATCTTGAATTAGTTTATGTACTTGTTTATTTATTTTATTCTTATGTGCTTGGGGTAGTCTAAAATTTTTAATATACACGGGAGTGTTATCCTTCAGATGCAACTTTTGTTTGTAAAAGTTTTTGTTCGTAATTGGTTCTGTTTCTAATGAGAATATATCAACGAATTCTGAGCATAATGTGTTGAGTGATTTACTAGCGAATGGTGGGAAATTTTTATTCAATCTTTCCAACTTTTCTTTATTATTAGGTTTAAAGTGAGGTGTATTTTCAATTATTACATAATCCTCTAAACTTTCTGTTTTGATGTCATAATCTTGAATGATTGCATTATTATTTGTTGTATTTATTATTCTTATTAAAGCTTGATTTGAGTTTACTATCTACAAAAATGCCATTAGTCAATTCTTGATAAGGTACTAATAGTTCCTTGTTGTGACTATTGATATGAACCTGTCTAATTACTTCGGCTCTTGTGGGTATTGTAATGCTATTAATTGTTGGTTTATTTGTCATTTGTATAACTATATCTTCGGGGTAGTCATATGGTCGTAGTATTAGGCTGTCCCCATTTTTATTATAATCTAAAATGCAATTATATTTTTTAATGAAGTCGAGTCCCAAATTCCATCACATGGGATTGGGTAATTGTCTTCTACTATGTGAAATTTATGTCGTATTAAAAGACTATCATCTGTTAGATCTTCTTTTACTGCTCCAAGTGTGCTTGTTATGCCTCGGCCAATACCTTTTAAATCTGTGATGTGTGAGTTAATTATTGTGACATTACTGTCAATTTGACCCTTCTTTATTATTGAGATATCCGCTCCTGTATCTATCAGGAACGTCGAAGTTGTAGTATTGGGTAGTATTGGAATATATGTAGCTGTTTAGATGCAAGTTGAATGTGCATATTTTATTACCGTTAGAATTTACTGTTGGAGTGGAGTTTGCTGGTGTTCATGTAGGTTTATATTACGGAGATTGCTTGCGTTACTCTCATTAGATGATCTTGACTGACCTCCAAAATTATGTCTTTGTATATTATTATTTTGTTTATTAATATTGTTGTAATATCTTCGGTTTTGGTTACTTCGATAATTATTATTTTGGTAGCTTCTTCGGAAGTTACTTCGGTAATTACCTTGCGAGCGCGTCAGGCGTAACACTGTATTTGGGTTACCCGTGAGTTCAGTACAGCTATTCGTGAATTTTGAAATAGCCTTGTTCATAGATGTGAACGTTCCTGCTTGCATTATCAGTTTTACTCTTTCGTTAGCCGAGTTCTTACACATGGCTTTTACAGCTGATTGTGTGGCATATTTGGTTGCCACATCAGGTGCAAGACCGTCTGATATGTAAGCACCTTCCAACGATTTTGTTAATTTTTCGATTTCGGCAGTGTACTGGTTAGCTGTTTTACTGCGCTGTTGGATGTTTAGTAGTTTTGCCGTCAAAACCTCTACAGATTCATCTTTAATTGCTGAACTCAACTTTTGCCTTATTGCTAGTATTGAATTTTCAGTGCTCAAAAGGTTTCTAGCTGTTCCCTTGAGCTTTGTGAGTGAGTATCCCTAATTTGTTCTAGGATATCTAGTGCGTCTAAGACGCTATGTAAGTTCTCATGTTTACCATCAAACTCAGGTAGAATTGACGAAGCCGTGTTTAAGAATTCTACTGTGGTTTGAGCCATTTTGTCTTTTCTTGTTTAGTAGTTTGGCGTCTCTGTTAAAATTTCTTTTGGTTCCTGTTTTTATACTCAGTTGAGCAGAGCTCACAGAGTATATTAAGTTTGATTGGATAACGGTTGGTTGTACATATATAAAGGAATCGAGATAGATATAGACTGCCATATATCAAAATAATCAGGATCGAAAAAAAATTTGATTGAGCCATGTCCGTCCGTCCGTCCGTCCGTCCGTTAACACGATAACTTGAGTAAATTTTGAGGTATCTTGATGAAATTTGGTATGTAGGTTCCTGATCACTCATCTCAGATCGCTATTTAAAATGAACGATATCGGACTATAACCACGAAAAACCGAAGAAGTGCGATAATTCATTACAGAAGACAGCTAAAGCGACGAAACTTAGTAGATGAGTTGAACTTATGACGCAGAATAGAAAATTAGTAAAATTTTGGACAATGGGCGTGGCACCGCCCACTTTTAAAAGAAGGTAATTTAAAATTTTTGCAAGCTGTAATTTGGCAGTCGTTGAAGATATCATGATGAAATTTGGCAGGAACGTTACTCCTATCACTAATAAATAATAAAAATTAGCAAAATCGGAGAAGGACCACACCCACTTTTAAAAAAAATTTTTTTTAAAGTAAAATTTTAACAAAAAATTTAATATCTTTACAGTATATAAGTAAATTATGTCAACATTCAACTCCAATAATGATATGGTGCAACAAAATACAAAAATAAAAGAAAATTTCAAAATGGGCGTGGCTCCGCCCTTTTTCATTTAATTTGTCTAGGATACTTTTAACGCCATAAGTCGAACAAAAATTAACCAATCCTTTTGAAATTTGGTAGGGGCATAGATTTTATGACGTTAACTCTTTTCTGTGAAAATGGGCGAAATCGGTTAATGCCACGCCCAGTTTTTATACACAGTCGTCCGTCTGTCCTTCCGCATGGCCGTTAACACGATAACTTGAGCAAAAATCGACATATCTTTAATGAACTTAGTTCACGTGCTTACTTGAACTCACTTTATCTTGGTATGAAAAATGAACGAAATCCGACTATGACCACGCCCACTTTTTCGATATCGAAAATTACAACAAATTAAAAAAATGCCATAATTCTATACCAAATACGAAAAAAGGGATGAAACATGGTAAGGTAATTGGATTGTTTTATTGACGCGAAATATAACTTTAGAAAAAACTTTAGAAAATGGTTGTGACACCTACCATATTAAGTAGAAGAAAATGAAAAAGTTCTGCAGGGTGAAATAAAAAACCCTTAAAATCTTGACAGGTATTACATATATAAATAAATTAGCGGTATCCAACAGATGATGTTCTGGGTCACCCTGGTCCACATTTTGGTCGATATCTGGAAAACGCCTTCACACCACTCCCTTTTAAAACTCTCATTAACACCTTTCATTTGATACCCATATTGTACAAACAAATTCTAGGGTCACCCCTGGTCCACCTTTATGGCGATATCTCGAAAATGCGAGCACCTATACAACAACCACCACTCCCTTTTAAAACCCTCATTAATACCTTTAATTTGATACCCATATCGTACAAACACATTCTAGAGTCACCCCTGGTACACCTATATGGCGATATTTCGAAACGGCATCCACCTATAGAACTAAGGCCCACTCCCTTTTAAAATACTCATTAACACCATTCGTTTGATGCCCATATTGTACAAACAAATTCTAGGGTCGCCCCTGGTCCACCTTTGTGGCGATATCTCGAAACGGCGTCCACCTATGGAACTAAGGATTACTCCCTTTTAAAATACTCATTAACACCTTTCATTTGATACCCATATCGTACAAACGCAATCTAGAGTCAACCCTGATCCACCTTTATGGCTATATCCCTAAATGGCGTCCACCTATAGAACTATGGCCCACTCCCTCATAAAATTCTCTTTAATGCCTTTCATTTGATACACATTTCATACAAACACATTCCAGGGTTTCCCTCGGTTCATTTTCCTACATGGTTATTTTCCCTTATGTTGTCACCATAGCTCTCAACTGAGTATGTAATGTTCGGTTACACCCGAACTTAACCTTCCTTACTTGTTCTTTTTCTTTTTGTTCTACGTCTGGATCCTCTTCTAAGTCGGATGCTGATTCCAGAAGGAATGTGCTATAGTCTATTTCTTACTTGAAACTCTTTGGTACTATGAATTCTATATCATATCGTGCCAGTGAGGATATAAATTTGTCTCTAATGCTGGAAAAAATTTTATATGCTTGGTCTTTTCGATTGCCGTCGAGTTTACCATTTAACTGTTGAATTATTTTTCCTATTTTGTTAAATGCTTCAACTATTATTTTAAGATCGTTTTTTCTTCTATGAGTAGTTTAACGATATCTTCCCATTTGCCCATTGGGGATGGCAGTTAAAATTTAGTTAAACCTTATCTAAACCGCCTGCGCGGCTAGCATATCGCTTTTTTAGGAATTTATTATGTGTTGAGTAGAGTTTCAGAAACAGATTGATGCAACTTACTACGCAGATTATTAGAAGCATGATTTTGATAGTATCTAGTGCCTCAGTATGATCTACTACTTGGACTGAGTTTACAACGTTTGCCGTTGGTTTTTCTATTTTTGATTCTTGGCCTCCCATCGTAAAAAATATGAAGACAGGAACATTTTTTTATTTATTTTTTTCGTTTATTAAAAATTTTTCCAATATTTTAATCTGTTCTTCCCATAAATTTTACTTCCCATCTATATATCTCTTTAGCTGCTGTTGCGAGTGGGTTCCTAACATTCCATATTGTTGGTTCCCCAGTCATCTCAATAAGTTTACAATGACTTTTCAACCAAATCAGAGTTTTTTCCTCATCTACAATTTTAATTTCATTTGTAAGGTCCTCAAGTGGGCCTTTTACATAACTTTTAATTTTTCTTGATCTTTCCATAATTTTAAAATCAAAAGTTTTTATAAAAATTGTATTTTTTTTCAACAACCTAATGTTTACATAGTTGGATTCGGATTTTTATTTTTGTAACTATTTTTCCTTAATTTGGTCAAACTGATTTTGATTTTGTATGCCCTCTTCTGGGAACATAATTCAATAAGTAGGAGAAAAAAACAATTTTTTACAGCAAAAATATAATTTTTGCTTGTCAATAGGCAGCTGCTAGGTTGCCCGAATATTTTCCTGCCTAACAATAATTTTTAAATTGTTAAAACTAATCTCATATACGTATTATACTTAATTTGCCAGTTTATTCCTGATGTGGTCAGTTCCTTCCAAGGTAATATCAATATTTTCACTGGTTATATCCACTGCTCCTGCATTATTTCGATTATAAAGCCCATAAATTATCATAAAAATTGCTAAATGGCGTCATATTTGAGTGCTCCAAATTGGTCGTATTCACTGCTCCTGCATCAGTTCGATTATAAAGCCCGTAAATTATCGTAAAAATTGCTAAACATCATTTGCTTCTTTTACAAGGCTTAGGCTGTAATCAGCCAGTAAAATCCTTGCCAGCTATGAAATTAGGCTAAAAATTCAGCCAGTAGAATCATAGGCAGGATCGCCATATAAAAGGTTAAAAATGAAAGAAAAGTGTTGAGACGTTGATGAGTTAATTTCGAATGTGTCTTTATTCAAATATATCAGCTTATTTATATTAAATTATTCTAAACATATTCTTACATACATATTTACAAAATATGTACCTACACATCTGTGTTGAGCTGCGACTTCTATGGGAAATGCATACCTTGCAAATTTGCTGGAATTCAAATTTGTTTGGTTGTGTGTTGTACACACACCTGTTTTAATGGCTATGTCAGCATTAATTATAAAATGCATATTTATGTGTTGATGAACATTTTAGATTTTTGTAGCAGGTTAGCATATTCGACTGATTTAAATATTTGGGATTAAATTGTTGGCTGTTTACACTACAGATATGAAAAAAATCATATTTTCTTAAAAATCGGTTATAGGGGCGATATATGCTACAGTGGTCCGATCCGGCCGGTTCCGACAAGTGTCTATTCGGACACCTTAATATAACCGCTCACCAAATTTTATCACGAGATCTCAAAAATTGAGGGACTAGTTTGCATACAAACAGACAGACGGACAGACGCACGGGGGGTATTTGATCAATCTAGCTGGCCAACATAAAAACAGCAACAACAAAGTGTTCACTCACTTCATTGTTATGAAAGGAAATATTTGACACTAAATTCACGGTGTTCCGCTCAAAATTACTATGGGTCGGGCCCCCGGTTTCGGATGGACCCGGAGTCATTTTTTGGCATTAAATGAGATATGCCAATATGGGTATCAAAAGAAAAGTATGTTACTCCGCATTTCTATTGACATTTTTAAGAAGGGTTGCCACTTAGGGCTGCCATCACACCTTCTTTTTTATATTTCTTTGTGTATCCACTACCATCTCGGAAACGGCTTGACCGTTTTGAATCAAATTTGGTAAATCGATATAGTATTACATTTTAAGACTTTTCATCACCTAGGTGTTGCCACTGAGGATGTTTTCACAAGGTTTTATTTAGCTTAACTCTGTGTACCGGCCGATCGGCCTTTGTGAACGAATTTTGTAATTAAAATTTATTTAACTTCCCGAAAAGCTACAAGCTTGAAACTTGGAATATAGTTAAAAATCCATTGACAATGCAATAATAAGAAAAAAACTCCCATAAGTGGCGCATGGGTCGAAATATTTCAACAAATCATAATCATAGCAGCTTAGCGGATATTGTGCAGCTTCATGAAGTCAACTAGCTTTCGATCCTTCCAGTCAAACCATTACAGTTTTACTGCGGTATTCTGCAACGTGGAAAATTCCAATGCTCCGGGGGTAAGAGAAGGGTGATTGCGCCGTGTTGGCGGAGTGCGGCGTGGCAGCAAAAGGCAACAAAAGCACCTGTCGGGGGATCCATAGCGCTGAGCCCAGAACACCTAGGCAAATGGCATCGCCCAAGGCAGGAACTTTAAAGAGCAGGCCAGGGGATTCCTGGGGTGTAAACAGCAAGGAGGTATACAATATTTGAAAAAATTACGCTGTCGAAGAATGTTGGGATCTAGCCCGTTAGATACAACCATTCTTTGCACGTAACCCACTGACATGAGTGTGACCGTCCTAAAAAGATTCGTTTCGGCACACGAAGCAAAACTATTTCTCTGGACATGGGTTGGATTCAAAAACTTCCCGGAAAAAGAGGGTTGGGAGCAATCCCACTGAATTCATCTGCTGAGGGAATAACAATTTGAAATGACAGCCCTTGGTCGGGAAAAAACCCCTCATCTCTGCGGTACACAGAACCGACTGTCGTGGCAAGCGGTGAAAGGATGAAATAATATATCTCCATCAAATGAGAAATCGTAACAAGTTCCATACATGCAGGCTGTCAGTTGCTTCTCTTTGCGACCCAAATTACTAGACATATATTTGTTACGCCGTAAATGGTTTAAGCAGATACACCTCATCCGGGAAAAGCTTACTAAGAAACTGCCAAGCGCGTCATGTGTTATCTAAAAGGCACCACTGAAAAGGTTGGTGCACACAAATATGACGACGATATAACAGGCTAATGTGAAGCGGATTGGCCTGGAGACATTGACAACCGACGTTCTACCAACAGTTATCCATTCACTTTTCGATTAGCTGATTTATTCTGTAATACAAAGAGGCAGAAGATGATTGCACTATCCAGTACAGAAGCGAAGTTCATGTCTATAATAGCGGAAATCCAAAAGTCGATTTGGCTTAAACGGTTCGAAGCAGTGTTAGTTCCAAGACATGAGAAGTCTATGACACTGTTCTGCGATAGTAAAAGTGCAATTCAAATAGCAACAAATAACTCGTAATCGCCATGAACTAAGTACGTAGACATAAAGACAAAATTCGTCCGTAACTCAATTGAACTCAAGCAAATCCATTTATAGTATTTGTCAACAAGCGAAATGGTTGCAGACGTCTACAAAACTGGAAACATTTCACTAAAATAATTGGTTTAAACCTTTTTGTACTTTATCAAGCATAGTATGGAAAATGCATGAGCGAAAAAAAATAGCCATTCAGGGAGGGTGTTGTAGAATTAACGACATTCTTAATACAATTTAGCTACTCATGCGCTTTGTACCAATTATTACAACCCTGTAATAATGCAATCTACTCATAGATCCAAGAACAAGTGTCAAAAAGAACTACTTCCTTTTTACCACCTTTATATTAAGTCCCTTTCATGTTTGTCTCCTCATTTCCATACAAATTTTTGGCCCACGGAAAAGTCTTTTTCGGTAACATCCCATTTAGCTAGACACTTGATACTTAGAACATAGTACAGATCTGGGGGACATTACAATGCAAGTGAAAAAAAATCCGCTAGGTGGCGCACGGATCGAGATATACAGAAATTTTATTTTAAAATAGAAATTTTGCGATCGACTTTTAACTAACTACTCGGTGATCCTGAGACTTGAAACTTAGCACATAATTTGCGAGTCGATGGCACTATAATTCGTGGAAAACAAAATGTCGCCAGGTGGCAGAAGAATCGAGATAAACGAAAATCGCCGAAAAAACGCAGGGAATTTTGCGATCAATTTTTAAGTAATTTCCCGGTGAGCTGGAGATATGAAACTTGGGTCGTGGGTCAGAACCCGGTGACAATGCAACATATGGTCGACAAAAATTCGCTAGGTGGCACGCGGATCGAGATAGTAAGAAAACAAATTTTAATTTCAGAATCTTTCAATCCATTTTTAACTAACTTCCCGGTTACCTAGAGACTTGAAACTTGGCACTTATTTAGAGACCTGGTGACAGTACAACTTATAGAAAACGAAATTCCGCTAGGTGACGCGCTATCAAAATAACTGCAAATCCTTTGAAAACGGGGGGAATCTTGCGATCGATTTTCGAGTAACGTCCGATGAGCTAGAGACATGAAACTTGGGCCGTAAGTCAGAACCCGTTGACAATGCAATATTTTATCAAAAAACTCCGCTAGGTGGCGGATGGATCTAGATATTGAGAAAACTAGTTTTAAATTGGGAATCTTGCAATCGATTTTTAACTAACTTCCTGGATATCTAGAGACTTGAAACCTGAAATGTAGTTTAAAACACGGTGGAAGTGCAATGTATGATCAAAAAATTTTAGCTACGTAGCACAAGTCGAACTATTTAGAAGATTAGGCCATACCTTCTTGGCTAGCATCCTGAGGTTTGCAGGCGCTGTAAAATTCCACCTCGTTGAAGGCCCACCTCAATGCACGTCCTTGCATACTTTTAGGCGTACGCGACTTTCACCACGATTCTTTTAGACTTTCAGGCTTATGCGAATTTCACCACGATTTTCAGCTGTGCAAATCGAGTAGCTGACAAACGAGATGGAATTCTCTTGTTATGATGCGAGGTGGAATTCTGTTGTTTTCGCCAGTGTTGTCAGCGAAAATTCCACTAATTCTCTTAAATCTTGCTATTTTAAATAATAAAATAAAGAAAGATAAAAATGTTCACTTAGGTATTACTTAAATTACTAATCAAAGTTGCAATTGCCTTTTTGGAGGCAGTACTAAAAAAATTAAAATAAAAAGACGATAAAAAAATTTGAAGGACTACTTTTATATAACTGGACCAAAAAATAGAAGGCAATTTTTCTTTTAATACAGGCATAGTCTTGTTGAATTTTGACTAAAAATCTTTAACAATAGCTCCTGTAAAAGGATTTTGGGATTTAAAATTATAAAGGTAGAGCGCGTGTTTAAATTTTAAATAACCAATTAGTTAATCCCAAGTACATGGTTTGCCTTAAATTGAAAGATTGCACTCCACTTTTATAGTTTTAAATCCCAAAATTCATTACAAGAGCTATTGTTAAAGTTTTTTAATCAAAATTCAACAAGACTATGTGTTTATTAAAGGAAAAATTGCATTCTATTTTTGGTTCATTTATATAAAGGTATTCCTTAAAATTTTTTATCATCTTTTTATTTCAAACTTGCAATAAAAACTATAACGTAACAACAACCAATTACAATCAATAACATCGCTTGAAGTTGTCGAAAAATTGGTTTTAATGTTTAAAACATCTATTTTTATCGACTTTAACGATTTCTTTTTTTAGTATTTTCTTTCAACAATGAACTAAAAACGATTGACAACGCCTTTCAAAACAATGTAACGCATTAGAACTTATTGTTATAATGTATAATGTTACATTCAGCCCAATTCTAAACAAAAATTCCCTGAGCGTTTTTTCCCCTCCCCCATTCGTCGTATTCTAAATAAAAAATTACTGTGAGTTTTTTCACTTCTCTCTTTCTTCATATTCTGAACAATGTTCGAAAATGAAAAACCGGTTAATGGAGAAAAGTAGATATTAAGAATGTGATTGAAAGGGACATATCTCTGCAATTTTTAAACGGTTTTATTTAGTTTGACTCCTTGTAGCGAACAGAATTTTGTAATTGAAATTTAAGTAGGTTCCCGCAAAGCTACAAGCTTGAAACTTGGAATATAGTTCAAAACCCGATGACAATGCAATAATAAGAAAAAAATTGTATTTGTGGTCCGATTTGGCTCATATTTGGAACACATATTACATACAGAAATAGTAATGGCTTTATGAAAAAAAAATTCCGCTAGGTGCAGTAAGGATCGAAATATTAAAAATACTCGCATTTGTGGTACGATTTGGCTCATATTTGGAACAAATATTACATAAAGTCTGGTAGAAGTGGCATCAAATTACTTTGGAATTCGAGGATGGACAAGCATACGTGGCGCTGAGTCGAGTAAAGTCTTTGGAGGGATTATGCATTGAGTACATCGATTGTAACAAATTGTCAGGAAAGAGTCCTTGTAATAATGTGTCACTAAATGAACTAAATATAATGAGAAATAATAGGCAATTAAATAAAGACTAAAAACTTGAAAAAAAAAATATATCCACAACCATCTCGAAAACGGCTTAACCGATTTGAATCAAATTTGGTACATCGATATTTTATTACATTTTAGGACTTTTCGCCTAGGTGTTGCCACTGAGGATGTTTTCACAAGGTTGCCACCTTTTTCCAATAAGGGAATTGGTCTCTTACAAAATTGATTACCACTCAAAAAATCGCGGATATGCGCAGCTGTTTTTGCTATTAAACTTTGAAACAAATACAAGCTTATGTATTACAAAAAATTACTGACATGATATGCCACGAAAAAAAAAATATACCTTTTTGTTTGTAAAGTTTTTAAAAAAATTAATATTGAAAAGTAGTAATATTACAAGTAGAATAACTTAGTTAAAACATGCGGTATAAAAAATCTAACATATGAATTAAAAACACATTTACCTGTCCTAAAAGAAGGCTAAACAAGTGAACAAATATTTAGGTTGGAAGGGTATATTGCTTTTTAATCTAAAAAAATACATCAAACTGCACGAAATTTTTATACAATTTTAGATGTGCGCGGTTAGCTCCGTTGACGTTGCAGATGGGTTTTGGGTTATGTATACTATTCAGTGGACATCTAACAATGCCAGGGAGTATATTAAAAAAAAAAAATTGAAATACTTTGGAAAATCGACTTTTGGCCAGCTAGATTGATCAAATACCCCACCGTACGGCGTCTTAACCTATCCGTGATGTTTCATGTTTTTAGCTCAATGAGAACTTACTAAAAATCGATCTCAAAACTCCAAATTTCTTTTTTTTTACATTTTCTCGGCGTCTTATCCTTTCTGTGAAATTTTACAGTTGTAGCTCAATGAGAACTTACATAAAAATCAATCCCAAAATTCCCTCCGTTTCGTACGATTTTTCTGAATATCTAATCCCGTGCGCCCCCTAGCGAATCGTTTTGTGTCGTGTCATCGGCTGTCATCGACCTCTGAGTTAAGTTTGAATTTCAAGTTTCCAGCTCATCGAGAAAGCTGGTTTGAAAATTTTCAAATTCTTATCTAATTATTTCGATCCATGCGCAACCTAACGGATTTTTTCTCCCTTTGTTCCTTTGTCACGGTGTCTTAACCTGTCTCTGGGGTTTCATGTTTGTAGCTCTATGAGAGGTTACTTCAAAAGCGATCTCAAAACACCAATTTTCCAAATCCTTATCTAAATATTTCGATCCGTGCGCCACATAACGGAATTTTTTGTCCTTTTCTTAAATTTTCTCGGCGCCTTATCCTATCTGTGAAGTTTTACAGTTGTAGCTTAATGAGAATTTACATACAAATCAAACCCAAAATTCCCTTCGTTTCGTACGAATTTTCTAAATACCTCATCCCGTGCACCCCCCAACGAATCTTTTTTTATCGTGTCATCGGCTCTCATCGACCTCTGAATTAGGTTTGAAATTTCAAGTCTCTAGCTCTTCGAGAAGTTACCTAAAAGCTGGTTTGAAAATTTTCAAATTCTTATCTAATTATTTCGATCCGTGCGCCACCTAACGGATTTTTTTCCTTTTGTTGCATTGTCACGGTGTTCTAACTTTTGTGTAAAGTTTCACGTTTATAGCTCAATGAGAAGTTACTTAAAAATCGATTGCAAGATTTCTATGAAAAGCGGACAAACATTCAACCGACCTATTTCGATCCGTGCGCCACCAAACGGATTTTTTTCCTTTTGTTGCATTGTCACGGTCAGGCATGCTTAACCAACGAACCGATATCATTTCGTTAATTGACGTTCTTAACGTTAATAAACGAAACGAAATGACTTTGTTTTATTTATTAACGTTGATTATCGTAACGAAATGATATGGGTTCGTTGGTTAAGCATGCCGGTGTTGTAACCTATGTGTAAAGTTTCACGTTTGTAGCTCAATGAGAAGTTAGTTAAAAATTTATTTCAATTTTTGTATGGAAAGCGGACAAACATTCAACCGACCTAATATAAAGGAAGTAAAATAGGTAGGTAATTTGTGTGAGTATGCAAAGTTTCAGGTTTTTTGTGGTCTGCATGTAAAATTTATGACCACGGATCACTTATTTCTACAATATATGACGTAAGCGTAAGTATTTGACGAAATTTGATGCTTCTAGCCGTAAAAAAGGAGGGCAGAAATTACACTTTATATGGGCTATATAACATATATACCACCGATCTCTATGATTTCTTCAGACAACAATATATGCTCTATACGTAATAATTCGGTAGAATTTTTAGCTTCTAGTTGTTATAATGGGGCAGAAATTATGAAAAATTTCTTATCTTAAAAATCCGTTGTAGGAGATATATAGTATCTGTGGTATAGATCTATACAATATTTTTAGACAACAATGAATGCTCTATACGTAAGCATTCGGTGAAATTTGAAGCTTCCAGCTGTGAAAATGGGGCAGAAATTACGAAAAGTTTCTTATCTGAACAATCGGTTGTATGAGATATACATATACTACATATACCACAGATCTATAAAATTTGTTCAGACAACAATGAATGTTCTATACGTAAGCATTGGGCGAAATGTGAAGCTTCTAGCAGCTAAAATGGGGCAGAAATTACGAAAAGTTTCTTATCTGAATAATCGGTTGTATGAGATATATACTATATATACCACCGAGCAATAAACTATTTTCAGACAACAATGAATGCTCTTTACCTAAGCATTCGGTAAAATTTGAAGCTTGTGGTTTTAAAATAGGGCAGTAACCACGAAAAGATTTTTGTCTGAACAATCGGTTGTGGGGGATATATGCTATGTATACCACGGATCAGGGATGGGCGTTATCAACAAATTTGAATAACCATTGACGAAAAAATAAAAAATAAATTTTTATTCATTATTCAAGAAAACTTGAGTGATGAATAACATGTTATTTGTTATTCAAGCATTTCTTGAATAATGAATAACATTTTCTCGTTATTCAAAATATTCTGATTGATGATAACCGCTCATTCTTATTTTTGCAAAATTTGAATAAAGAGTTGAGTTATTATTCCTTATTTACAAAATATGGAATAACAGTAAAATTTTAGTTTTTATTCAGTTATCCAAATATAAAAAAATAAACCATCGAGATGCCCTGAAAATATACCCATATGCGTAACCAGTTCGTGTGTAGTTCTGAAGCTTCTTAGGGTAATATTGAGATGATTTTGGGGAGTATTCGTGGGGTTTTTTGGGGGCGGTTGGTGGGTAATTTCTGGGACACCCTGCGGATCCTCCCGGGGCCTATTGGGGTCCATTCCAGGGGCTCCCTCGCGATCCTTCTAAGGTTTTGGGGTAATTTCGGGACGGCTTTTGGGACTCCCTCAGGGTCTTTTGGAGGTCATTTTGGAATGACCCCGAAATGACACAGAGGGAGTCCCCAAAACCATCCCGGAATGACCTCGAAATGACCCAGAGGGAGTCCCCAAAACCATCCCGGAATGACCCGGAAATGACCCCGAGGGAGTCCCCAAAACCATCCCAGAACGACCCCGAAATGACCCAGAGGGAGTCCCCAAAACCATCCTGGAATGACCCCGAAATGATCCCGAGGGAGTCCCCAAAACCATCCCGGAATGACCCCGAAATGATCCCGAGGGTGTCCCCAAAACCATCCCGGAATGACCCCGAGGGAGTCCCCAAACCATCCCGAAATGACCCCGATAAGAACCCGAGGGAGTCCCCAAAACCATCCCGAAATGACCCCGAGGGAGTCCCCAAAATCATCCCGGAATGACCCCGAAATGACCCAGAGGGAGTCCCCAAAACCATCCCGGAATGAGTCCGAAATGACCCCGAGGGAGTCCCCAAAACCATCCAGGAATGATCCCGAAATAACCCGAGGGAGTCCCCAAACCATCCCGAAATGACCCCGGAATGACCCCGAGGGAGTCCCCAAAACCATCCCGGAATGACCCCGAAATGACCCTGAGGGAGTCCCCAAAACCATCCCGAAATGACCCCGAGGGAGTCCCCAAAACCATTTAGAAATTACCCTGAGGGAGTCCCCAAAACCATCCCGGAATGACCCTGAAATGACCCCGAGTGAGTCTCCAAAACCATTCCGAAATGAACCCCAAATGATCCCGAGGGAGTCCCCAAAACCATCCCGCAATGGCCCCGAAATGACCCCGAGGGAGTCCCCAAAACGATCCCGGAATGACCCCGAAATGACCCCGAGGGAGTCCCCAAAACCATCCCGGAATGACCCCGAAATGACCCGAGGGAGTCCCCAAACCATAACGAAATGAACCCGAAATGACCCTGAGGAAGTCCCCAAAACCATCCCGAAATGACCCCGAGGGAGTCCCCAAAACCATCCCGAAATGACCCCGAAATGACCCTGAGGGAGTCCCCAAAACCATTCCGAAATGACAACGAAATGACCCCGAGGGAGTCCCCAAAACCATCCCGAAATGACCAAGAAATGACCACGAGGGAGTCACCATACCATCCCGAAATGACCCCGAAATGAACCCGAGGAAGTCCCCAAAACTATCCCGGAATAACCCCGAATTGACCCCGAGGGAGTCCCCAAAACCATCCCGGAATGACCCCGAAATGACACCGAGGAAGTCCCCAACACCGTCCGGAATATGGCGCCGAGGGAGTCCCCAAATCCATCCCGGAATGATCCCGAAATGCCCCGAGGGAGTCCCCAAAACCATCCCGGAATGGCCCCGAAATGACCCCGAGGGAGTCCCCAAAACCATTACGAAATGACCCCGAAATGACCCCGAGGCAGTCCGCAAAATCATCCCGGAATGACCCCGATGAAGTCCGAAAAAGATCACGGAATGACCCCGGGAGGACCCCGTGGTACTCCCCTAAACCATGCCAAAATGACCTCCAAAAGACCTCGAGGGAGTCCCCAAAACCATCCCGAAATGACGCCGAAATTACCCCTAGGGAGTCCCCACAACCATCCCGGAATGACCTCGAAATGACCCCGAGGGAGTCCTCAAAACCATACCGGAATGACCCCGAAATGACCCCGAGGGAGTCCCCAAACCATCCCGAAATGACCCAGAGGGAGTCCCCAAAACCTTCCCGGAATGACCTCAAAATGACCCCGAGGGAGTCCCCAAAACCATCGCGGAATGACCCCGAAATGATCCCGAGGGAGTCCCCAAAACCATCCCGTAATGACCCCGAAATGACCCCGAGGGCGTCCACAAAACCATCCCGGAATGACCCCGAAATGACCCCGAGGGAGTCCCCAGCACCATCCCGAAATGACCCCGAAATGACCCTGAGGGAGTCCCCAAAACCATCCCGAAATGACCCCGAGGGAGTCCCCAAAACCATCCCGAAATGACCCTGAAGGAGTCCCCAAAACCATCCCGGAATGACCCCGAAATGACCCCGAGGGAGTCCCCAAACCATCCCGAAATGACCCGAAATTGAACCCGAGGGAGTCCCCAAAACCATCCCGAAATTACCCCCAGGGAGACCCGAAAACCATCCCGGAATAACCCCGAAATGACCCCAACGGAGTCCCCAAAACCATCCCGGAATTGACCCGAAATGACCCCGAGGAAGTCCCCAACACCATCCCGAAATGACCCCGACGGAGTCCCCAAAACCATCCCGGAATGACCCCGAAATGACCGCGAGGGAGTCCGCAAAACCATCCCGGAATGACCCCGAAATGACCTTGAGGGAGTCCCGAAAACCATCCCGAAATTACCCCGAAAGGACCCCTAGGTAGTCCCCAAAATCATCCCGAAATAACCTGAGGGTGTCCCCAAAACCATCCCGGAATGACCCCGAAATGATCCCGAGGGAGTCCCCAAAACCATCCCGAAATGACCCCCAAATGACCCCGAGGGAGTCCCCAAAACCATCCCGGAATGACCCCGAGGGAGTCCCCTAAACCATCCCGGAATGACCCCGAAATGACCCGAGGGAATCCCCAAACCATACCGAAATTACCCCGAGGGAGTCTCCAAAACTATCCCGAAATGACCCCGAGGGAGTCCCCAAAACCATCCCGAAATGACCCCGAGCGAGTCCCCCAAAACCATCCCGAAATGACCCTGAGGGAGTCCCCTAAACCATCCCGGAATGACCCCGAAATGACCCCGAGGGAGTCCCCAAACCATCCCGAAATGAACCCGAGGGAGTCCCCAAAACCATCCCGAAATGACCCCGAAATTACCCCGAGGGAGTCCCCAAAACCATTCCGAAATGACCCTTAGGGAGACCCCAAAACCATCCCGAAATGACCTAGAAATTACCCCGAGGGAGTCCCAAAACCATCCCGGAATGACCCTGAAATGAACCCGAGGGAGTCCCCAAAACCATCCCGAAATGACCCCGAAATGACCCCGAGGGAGTCCCCAAAACCATCCCGGAATAACCCCGAAATGACCCCGAGGGAGTCCCCAAAACCATCCCGGAATTACCCCGAAATGACCCCGAGGAATTCCCCAACACCATCCCGAAATGACCCCAAGGGAGTCCCTAAAACCATCCCGGAATGACCCCGAAATGGACCCCGAGGGAGTCCCCAAAACCATCCCTAAATGACCTCGAGGAAGTCCCCAAAATCATCCCGGAATGACCCCGAAATGACCCCGATGGAGTCCCAAAAAATCACGGAATGACCCGGGAGCACCCCGTTGGTACTCCCCTAAACCATGCCAAAATGACCTCCAAAAGACCTCGAGGTAGTCCCCAAAACCGTCCCGAAATTACCCTGAGGGAGTCCCCAAAACCATCCCGAAATTACCCCGAAATGATGCCGAGGGAGTCCCCAAAACCATCCCGGAATAACCCCGAAATGACCCCGAGGGAGTCCCCAAAACCATCCCGGATTGACCCCGAAATGACCACGAGGAAAGTCCCCAACACCATCCCGAAATGACCCCGAGGGAGTCCCCAAAACCATCCCGAAAGGACCCAGAGAGAGTCCCCAAAACCATCCCGGAATGACCCCGAAATGACGCCGAGGGAGTCCCCAAAACCATCCCGGAATGACCACGAAATGACCCCGAGGGAGTCCCCAAAACCATCCCGAAATTACCCCGAAATTACCCCGAGGAAGTCCCCAAAAACATCCCTGAATGACCTCAAAATGACCCCGATGGAGGTCCCAAAAAGATCACGGAATGACCCGGGGAGGAGCCCGTGGTAATCCCCTAAACCCTGCAAAAATGACCTCCAAAAGACCTCGAGGTAGTCCCCAAAACCGTCCCGAAATTACCCTGAGGGAGTCCCCAAAACCATCCCGAAATTACCCCGAAATGACCCCGAGGGAGTCCCCAAAACCATCCCGGAATAACCCCGAAATGACCACGAGGGAGTCCCCAAAACCATCCCGGAATGACCCCGAAATGACCACGAGGAAGTCCCCAACACCATCCCGAAATGACCCCGAGGGAGTCCCCCAAAACCATCCCGAAATGGCCCAGAGAGAGTCCCCAAAACCATCCCGGAATGACCCCGAGGAATCCCCAAAACCATCCCGAAATGACCCCGAAATGACCCCGAGGGAGTCCCCAAAACCATCCCGGAATGACCCCGAAATGACCCCGAGGGAGTCCCCAAAATCATCCCGGAATGACCACGAAATGACCCCGAGGGGAGTCCCCAAAACCATCCCGAAATTACCCCGAAATTACCCCGAGGAAGTCCCCAAAATCATCCCTGAATGACCTCAAAATGACCCCGATGGAGTCCCAAAAAGATCACGGAATGACCCCGGGAGGAGCCCGTGGTAATCCCCTAAACCCTGCAAAAATGACCTCCAAAAGACCTCGAGGTAGTCCCCAAAACCGTCCCGAAATTACCCTGAGGGAGTCCCCAAAACCATCCCGAAATTACCCCGAAATGACCCCGAGGGAGTCCCCAAAACCATCCCGGAATAACCCCGAAATGACCACGAGGGAGTCCCCAAAACCATCCCGGAATGACCCCGAAATGACCACGAGGAAGTCCCCAACACCATCCCGAAATGACCCCGAGGGAGTCCCCAAAACCATCCCGAAATGACCCAGAGAGAGTCCCCAAAACCATCCCGGAATGACCCCGAAATGACCCCGAGGGAGTCCCCAAAACCATCCGGAATGACCCCGAGGGAATCCCCAAAACCATTCCGAAATGACCCCGAAATGACCCCGAGGGAGTCCCCAAAACCATCCCGGAATGACCCCGAAATGACCCCGAGGGAGTCCCCAAACCATCCCGAAATGAACCCGAGGGAGTCCCCAAAACCATCCCGAAATGACCCCGAAATTACCCCGAGGGAGTCCCCAAAACCATTCCGAAATAACCTTAGAGAGACCCCAAAACCATCCCGAAATGACCTAGAAATGACCCCGAGGGAGTCCCTAAACCATCCCGGAATGACCCTGAAATGAACCCGAGGGAGTCCCCAAAACCATCCCGAAATGACCCCGAAATGACCCCGAGGGAGTCCCCAAAACCATCCCGGAATAACCCCGAAATGACCCCGAGGGAGTCCCCAAAACCATCCCGGAATTACCCCGAAATGAACCCCGAGGAATTCCCCAACACCATCCCGAAATGACCTTGAGGGAGTCCCGAAAACCATCCCGGAATGACCCCGAAATGACCCCGAGGGAGTCCCCAAAACCATCCCTAAATGACCTCGAGGAAGTCCCCAAAATCATCCCGGAATGACCCCGAAATTACCCCGATGGAGTCCCAAAAAATCACGGAATGACCCCGGGAGGACCCCGTGGTACTCCCCTAAACCATGCCAAAATGACCTCCAAAAGACCTCGAGGGAGTCGCAAAAGTCATCCCGAAATGACCCCAAAAATAACTCAACTCTTTATTCAAATTTTGCAAAAATAAGAATGAGCGGTTATCATCAATCAGAATATTTTGAATAACGACAAAATGTTATTCATTATTCAAGAAATGCTTGAATAAAAAATAACTTTTTATTCATGAATTAAAAAATTTTAAATGATGAATAATTTTTTAATTTTTTATTTTGATTTGTTTCATTTCAAAATGACTCAACCCTGCGACGGATCTGATTCATTTTTGCAGACAATAATATGTGCAATATACGAAAGCATATGTTGAAGTTTGAAGCTTCAATCTGATAAACTGAGGAGGACATGACAAAAATCCTCTTTTCTGAAAAATCGGTTATATGGGGGATATATGCTAGGTATAGTGGTCCGATCCGTCCGGTTCCGACAAATGTCTAATCGGACACCTTAATATACCCGCTCACCAAATTTTATCAAGATATCTCAAAAATTGAGGGACTAGTTTGCATACAAACACACAGACGGACAGATGCACGGTGGGGTATTTGATCAATCTAGCTGGCCAAAATTAAAACAGCAGTTATTTCTGTTCAAAAAGTGGTTGCTTATTTCATTGTTGTGAAAGGAAATATTTGACAGTAAATACACGGCGTTCCGCCCAGAATTACTATGGATCGGGCCCCCGGTTTCGGATGGACCCGGGGTCATTCTTTGGCATTACATGAGATATGTCAATATGGGTATTAAACGAAAAGTATGTTACTCCGAATTTATATTGAAATTTTTAAGAAGGCTTGCCACTTAGGGTTGCCACCTCACCTTCTTTTTTATATTTCTTTGTACCATCTCGGAAACGGCTTAACGGCGATATAGTATTACATTTTAAGACTTTTCACCTAGGTGTTGCCACTAAGGATATTCTCACAAGGTTGCCACCTCTTGCCAATAAGGATTTCAATCTCTTACAAAATTGGTCACCACTTAAATATCGCGGGTATGCGCAGCTTTTTTAAACGGTTTTATTTAGCTTGACTCTGTGTAGCGGTCGGCCGGCCGTTGTGAACGAATTTTTTATTAAAACTTAAGTAACTTCCTGATAAGCTACAAGCTTGAAACTTGAAATATAGTTCTAAACCCAATGAAAATGCAATAATAAGAAAAAAACTCCGATGGGTGGCGCATGGATCGAAATATTTCAAAAAATCATATTTATAGTCCGATTTGGCTCATATTTGGACCACATATTACATACATGAATAGAAAGCGACATATGAAAAAAATCGCCGCGCGATATTAAAAAAAATTGTACTTGTGACCCGATTTGGCTTATATTTGGAACAAATATTACATAGAGTCCGGTAGAAGTGACATCAAAATACTTTGGTGTTCGAGGAGGGGCAAGCATACATGGAGCCGAGTTGAGTAAAGTAGGAGGATTAGAAGGATTATGTATTGAGGACTTAGATTATAACAAATTTTCAGGAAAGAGTCCTTGTAACTAAATGAACTAAGTAGAATGAGAAATAATAGGCAATTAAATAAAGACCAAAAACTTGAAAATCAAATAATAAAAAAAAATTATAAGTTAAACAGTTTTATCGAAAACAATACTGACAATAAGTAATAATAATACTAAAAGCTAGAAAATAATTAGGTAGGTCCTAGATACTAGTCATCATACTCCTCATCAAACTAGGGCGTTGAGCGCGTGCAATTTCTAAAAATGTGAGGCGTAGCATAACCTGATTAAGGTTCAGTTGGTCTTACTTATGACTATCAATAGAAATTTGACGCGTCCAACGCTTTTATTTAAATGTCTGATCAACGCTCTAGATTGATGAGGAGTGTGATGACTAGTACCTAGGAGCTACCTAATTATTTTCTAGCTTTTAGTATTATTATTACTTAATGTAAGTATTGTTTCAATAAAACCGTTTAACTTAAAAAAATGTTTTTGGCAAGGTTTTTAAAAAATTTAAGATTGAAAAATAGTAGTATTACAAGTAGAATAACTTAGTTAAAACATGCGGTATAAAAAATCTGACATATGAATTAAAAACACATTTACCTGTCATAACAGAAAATGTAACTCGACTTGATTAAGGCTAAACAAGGGTATATTGCTTTTTAATCCAAAATGCTTCGAACTGCACACAATTTTTATACAATTTTAAATGTGCGCGGATAGCTCCGTTGACGTTGCAGATGGGTTTTGGGGTATGTATACTATTCAGTGGACATCTAGGAACGAAAAAGAGTATACTTAAAAAAAATTGGATTATTCTGAAAAACCCACTTTTGGCCAGCTAGATTGATCAAATACCCCACCCTGAGAATGACAGACGGACATGGCTAAATCAACTCAACTCTTCATACTGATAATTCCGGTATACTTAATGGTGGGTCTATCTATTTTCCTTTAATGACTTTTGAGAATCGTGACGAAGTTAATTACTATTTCATTTTGATGAAAGGTATAATTAGGTAGGTCCTAGGTACTAGTCATCACACTCCTCATCATTCTAGGGTGTTGATCAGGTTAGGTTAGGTTGAACTGGCCGGTCCATAAGGTCCTCACATAGACTGAATGAGTCCGTAGTGTTACCAGAAGTTTGTTTTAGCGACCAAACTATAAACCCCTATCAAATACCAGGATCTATCTTATAAAATAACTCCGTCCTCTTCGCAAATACTAGAAGCTTCCTAGGACTTAATTCACTTGCTGATTCTAGATCTGACAGCTGTATCACTCCTAATAGCTGGAGTATTAGCCTGGCAAGTGCAGGGCGCGAGCACAGAACGTGCTAGATCATTTCTTCTTCCAACCCGCACTTCCTGCATCTGCCAACCGTCCACATCTATTGTGGCTTTAAGATCTCCCTCGAAGCGCAGAAGGGAATCAGGTAGTCTGTTCGTCTTGTGATTGATGACGCTATACTACTATGGCCATATGGTCGGCGCTCAGTCTGCCGCGAGGCACCGAACCTGGTTGCAGTTGTTAATGCTATGTTCTTTGCTACCAGGTCTACAGTTGGAATGTGCAGAATGGCATACAGTGCAGGCGTCGAAGTTGTTTTCAATGCTAAGCATCGATAGTCTGCATATACCCTCACATTTTTTGAGGTATGTTGTTTTTTATGTGGCTCTCCACCAAACAAGAACTCCATAGTATAGAATAGGGCTTACAATCGCTGTAAAAACGCAATCAGAAAGAGAGGGCGATAAGCCCCACGTACACCCCAGCATTCTTTTACATGTATAGAGTGCCGTTGAGACCTTCTTCACCCTCTCCTCCACGTTGAGCTTCCATGACAGCTTACTGTCTAGGATGATTCCTAGATATTTTGTGCAAGGTTTCTTCTGTAAGGTCACCCCTCCCAAGTTAGACCTGGTCCAATTTAGGACCTTGTACCTCTTTGTAAACAAGACCATATCCGCCTTCTCCGCATCGACTTTCAACCCGACATTAGATGTCAAGGTATGAATATCCCGAAGCGCCAGATCCATCAAAGAACTAATCGTTGGAAGGCACTTTCCACTTATGACAATTGCAACGAAATCTGCGTAAGCCGTAAGTTTTACGTGGTCTATCAAGAACCATCCAATCATACCTTGATATCTCACGCTCGGAGCTCAATGTAACATCCAGAATATTGCTGGATGTTGGACCAATATATGTAGGGACATTTTCCTGTTGGCTATCGGCAAATTGGTTTGCACGATGTAACAAAATAGAGATTCGCCCCTCTCGTTCGTATCTGCTCCTCCCCACGCATTGTGGTGCGCATTTGCATCTGCGCCCTTCCTCCTGCACTACCCTTTTGCAGTCCATCGGTGGAACCTCCGCAGCATGGGCCATGTAGCAGGACGCCAGGATAAATGCCTGCTTATTCTTTTGCTAAACGGCCACCACTACGTAGTGTAATTAGGCAGCATATATGAATGTAGCTGTTTCCTTACCATTACTACAGCTCGCACCCGTCCTTCCGTTTGCGCGTAATAAGGTAGGTATCCATACCTTAACTTTGGTACCGTGGGGATTTGCGCTTTATCCACCACCTCAAACCGAGCGTTCTTGCCTTGCCTGTGGAGGTTTGGAACTACGCTATCATCTTCACACCATTATACCATCCCCCCGAATCAAAGGATGGAAGGGGATAACTTGGTTTTAATAATAATAAGCTCCCTTTCCACAGATCTCCACCTTTCAGTAGTCATTTGTCCGAAAGGACTGCCACGATCAACCAGCGCCACAGTCAGTGACTGCTTTGCCACATCACTAATCTTCTTTGGAAAAGCCGGAGTCTTAGTGTTATCTCCCTTTGGCACCTCCGAGAAAGCCGGAGTCTTAGCGTTATCTCCCCTTGGATTATCTCCTACTTCCGTAGTTGGAACTTCCCTCTGACTCGCAGCTTTCGAGGTAGTTGCTACCTCGTTATTGGGGCCATCTGTCTTACAGCTTTGGGTTACTTGTCTTGTTGATGTTGGGTGTTGATCACACAATTAAATAAAAGCGTTGGGCGCGTGAAATTTCTAAAAATGGCGTAACATTGGCTGATTAAGGTTCACTTGGCCTTTCTTATGACTATCAATAAAATTTTTCAATTTGTTAAACACACAAAACAAAACAACAAAAGTTCAATTGGCAAATCGGCTGCCTTCGAAAATTCCTATTCCATAATTATTTTTCTCCCTGGGAGAAAAGAATTGGAGGAATTTTCCCGCGAGATTAAAAAAATCAGCGAGAACGAAATTCCGAGGGTATATTTAGCATTGGGCTTATTATGTTTCCTGGATTCCAGCGTGATAAAGCTGTCAAGCATGCTAGATAAAACTTGGCCCAGTTTATGTAAATATGGGGAGGTCGTATCTAATGCCTAGACATGAAAATCAGACCAGTAGGTCTGCTGTTATTCCTTAGGCCAGTTACTTACTTACTTACTTACTTAATTGGCGCTTAACCGTCTAAACGGTTATGGCCGTCCAACAAGGCGCGCCAGTCGCTCCTTCGCTCCGCCAACCGGCGCCAATTGGTCACACCAAGGGAGTTTAAATCGTTTTCCACCGGGTCCTTCCAACGGAGTGGGGGCCGCCCTCTACCTCTGCTTCCATAGGCGGGTTCCGATAGAAACACTTTCTTGGCCGGAGCATCATCTTTCATTCGCATAACATGGCCTAGCCAGCGCAGCCGCTGCGTTTTAATTCGCTGGACTATGTTGATATCTGCGTATAGCTCGTACAACTCATCATTAAATCTTCTTCGGTACTCGGCATCGCCAACGCGTAGAGGTCCATAAATCTTTCGAAGAACTTTTCTCTCGAACACTCCCAAAGCCGCTTCATCTGCTGTTGTCATGGTCCATGCTTCTGCCCCATATAGCAGCACGGGTACGATAAGTGACTTGTAGAGTATGATTTTCGTTCGCCGAGAGAGGACTTTACTTTTCAATTGCCTACCTAGTCCAAAGTAGCATTTATTGGCAAGATTGATTCTTCGCTGGATTTCAGTGCTGATGTTGTTTCTAATGTTGATGCTGGTTTCCAAATAAACGAAGTATTTTACTATTTCGAAATTATGGCTGCCAACAGTAGCGTGGTTGCCAAGGCGCATATGCGCTGACTCTTTGCTCGATGACAGCAGGTACTTCGTTTTGTCCTCATTCACCTTCAAACCCATCTTTACCGCTTCTTTTTCCAGCTTGGAGTAAGCAGAACTAACTTAGGCCAGTTAGGGTCTTAAATTATATATATAAGGATATAGACAGATGGTACTTTGTTATTTTTTCGAAAGGGCCATAACGTGAGTATGCTTATTTTGACTAGCAGTTTCGAACTCCCCGAATGAAACAAACAATCTCAGTGAATTTATACTTACTGAAAAAAGTTAAACTTTTAGAAATAAAATTTTATAACAAAATTCCGCAAAATATGAAATTTAATGGTTATAGTTATTATTCAGAAAAAAAGTAATGTACTGCATTTTAAAGGCTTCATTCAGAAAAGTATGAAATTAAGGGGTTTTGATTATTATATCTACATTTCATTTGTACATACTTGTAATGTTAAAGAATAAACAAACAAAAATATGATCCGTTCTTTGATTTCTCGTATTTTTCGTCTGCGCTTTACGTTAATATATACATATAACAAAATTTTAATCTGTAGGACTCGTATTATTCAAGTGGCACTGTTCCCATGACATAACTGTAGTTTTCTACAACGGGCGTTCTCCATCATGTTATATAATCACGGTTCTGAGCATATTCCTCAGGATAACGACCAGCCGCTGAAAAGGAGACCATATTATATTATATTCTAGATTATATTCTAGTGCCAGTTGTGTATGATATAATAAGATATACTTATAATTAAATATTCTTAACCTAATAAAGGGAAAAAGAAAAGATAAATATTAAATACGGATAAAGGGAAAGGGTTGTACAGTATTTTATTTTGAAAATCGAAATATGAAAAAGCATGTACATATATTCTTTCAGGTTCTTACAGAAAGTATCAATATGTAAAAGAGTTGTGGTGCTTAATAATTATTATAGAATCTAATTACCTCAAAATTCAGCCTTAATCTAGCTGGAAGTGAGTTTCAAAAACGAACCGTGTTAATGAAAAATTTTAGCTCAGAACTCAGAGTTTTAAGGCAGTGTTAGGACTTTTAACAAATTATCGAGAAGAAATATTAAACAACTTAACAAAATATCCACACACATGGTCAAGTCGTATTAGCACAAAGGCATATCTGGCAACGTTCTTATAGACAACATTTAGCCTGTTCTTACATCAGAGTCACAGGCAGTTTTCACAGCCATACAATAGCGTAGGTATTAAGTACGGAAAGAAGTAGTGTTATGTGCAGAGTGTGCATCTTTACAATACTGCACCATTCAATTGTGTTGTATTCGACTTTACGATGCACACTACCAACCAGAAATTAATTAAATAATTAAAATATTGCACAAAACGCTTAGTATGTATTGAAATAAAAATAAAATAATTTTAAAAAAATTTTTAAGTTAAACGGTTTTATTGAAAACAATTATTAAAACAATTCTTACATTAAGTAGTAATAATACTAAAAACTAGAAAATAATTAGGTAGGTCCTAGGTGCTAGCCATCACACTCCTCATCAATCTAATGCGTTGATCAGACAATTAAATAAAAGCATTGGATGCGTCAAATTTCTATTGATAGTCAGAAGTAAAACCAACTGAACCTTAATCAGGTTATGCTACGCCTCACATTTTTAGAAATTTCACGCGCCCAAAGCTTTTATTTAATTGTCTGATCAATCCTAGATTGATGAGGAGTGTGATGACTAGTACCTAGGAACTACCTAATTATTTCCTAGCTTCTAGTATTATGTTACGTGGCTGACTGTTTACGGTGGTGAGGAGCGGCGGCAAGCAGGTATGATCCCAGCCTAGCTCGTCGTCTTAGGCGGGGTATTGCCTTACCCGCAGGCAAATGAAAAAAAGGGTTCGCACTTGCATATGTTGTAAAAAAAGGGGAAAACTGAAGAAGATAAAAATAGACGTGCGGGCAAAGCTAGAAGGGGAAAGTATAATGGGAGAAAAAATGAAGGGTCTTCCCGCCCTCTGTAGCGTAACTTACGCTGAACCGTGGGCACTGTGCTGACTCCTATTTAACATACAGTGCCCCCTATCCTGACATTGGTCTGTCAATCTGTCAATTAGTAATTTCCCTAATACGAGCCTCCACGTAAACTTACCACGCGCAAGCGCAGCACCTACACCAAAAATTATGTTTAGCCCTGCATAATTCAAAAACTATATTTTCATCCAAACATCATATTTATTACCAATTCCTGAAGTAAAAAATCTAATAGAAATACCTTAATATCAATCTCGAATCCGCTTACAAACTATATAAAAATTATAACACAATCGAAAGCAATTTCAAATTTAATTCCAATTAATTAAGTATTTACTTTACCATAATCCAAAAAAATTCAAATAAAACAAGGTTATCTACTATTCATATATACTAAACGTATGTTTGCTAAAGCCAGTTTTAATTTTTTCTACAACCCTAATGTATTATCCTACCAACACCTATCTTAAAATCTAAACATACAAAATTCAAGTAAATCTCCTTGGGGTAACAAAATACAATAAAAGGACAAAAAAAAAATCAAAACCCTAATCCCTGTCCTAGCGCAAACGTTAAAGTAAATCCAAAATCACTTTTGTATATAGCAGAAGTAGGTCATCAAAGAAAAAGGAATATGTGTATATCAAAAGAAAGGCATGTAAGTACAAATGTATCTTTGCAAAATTTGTATGTGTTTACATATGTTTGTTGCAATCTATTATTCTTTTTCTAACTTTGCTAACTCCTGTTCTATTTTTGCAAGATCAGGAATCTTTGCTAACGTATGTACACCTAAACAAGTGTATTTGCATAAATTATGATGTGTCTCTCAAAGCACTCACTTAATTACTCGTCTTCTCTAACGGCGCCGCTGCAAATGAGTAGCTCAACAAAAAAAACTCAAACATACATATGTACATATGCCCAGACTCAATCGCTGATACAGATCTATCGCTTACGTTCTTGGATAATGAGTGCATAGATAATGTAGCATTACTTTAAATGCACTTCCTTTAAATGGTACTATAATGTAACGAATTTAGAGAAATTCCGCTTCCTTCTGCTTACGTCCGTATCGCTAAACTGTTGAATAAAGCACTCCAATATTCTGTATTGCAAAATGGTCTTTATTAGACTACTTTGAAAGTTCTTCGCAATAACACTTATACTTCGCAACCAATAGCGTGCTTAAATCAAACTGATCAATGATTGCTCAGCTAGCGCTCTTTTATACACTCTGCTGTTTGATTCTCATATTTCTACTACAGTCTAGACCAGGCATCGGCAAATTGGAAATGCAGATGTGTTAGTAAGAGCACGATAATCGCGCACATCACCTGATGCATCGGTTTGCTTAGTTAATTCGCTTATTAGCAATCAACAAGACAACATCGTTTGTTATTATATTTTTAATGCGCACAATGGGAAGCAAAAGGTTTATACAATTAAATACATTGTATTTGCGGAAAACGTTTGGTCAACATTAAATATTTTTCGCTTGTGCGCATTGAAAAAATTAACAAACGATATTTGCTTGTTGCTTGCTAATAACATTCGTCAATATTGCGAGCGACGAACACAATCGATGTTAATGCGCCAAATGCTCAGCGACAACTAAAATAAAGAGAATATTAATACGTGTGAATAGAGTGCTGGAACTGCTGTACATATCTCCTATTTTTAATTAGCTATATACATGTATATTTGTAGTTTATGCGTTTCTCATAATCATATGCGTGTGTGTGTAGCCACTTTCGGCTACAAGTGTGTGCGCGTAATATCTCTCCGTGCCTTATATACATATATGGGTGTAAATTATGATTGATGTGTTAATGTACACAGTGTGGCTCGCTTCATTGTTCTTGTGTTGGGAGTTTATTACTAGTGATGGTAATATGCGTCACACTGCTCTCCACCTAAGTCTGATCGTCTCGATCAGACAAATCTCCCGATCCAACCGCTGCTAGCCTCTCCAACTGAACCGCCCTTCTATTTCGTTGTTTCCCAATTGTTTGTATGCGGTTTCACAACAGTAGTGCGTGCTGGCTTGAAACCACCCTTGCATTCTTTCTGCAAAACTTTTCCTTTAGGGTTTGTCAATGCCAGTGTTTTTCTCGCAGCTACCTTCGGTTTTGATTTGTTTGGCCCATTCGTTCCATCAACCCTTGCGCAATCTGCTGCCTTTGACTTTTGTGGTTTTTGTCGAATCTCTTTCACCAGCACTCGCTTACTGCTGAACTCTTGCACAAAACTGAAGTTAAGTGGCACATCATTGTTCTTATACTGCATAATCCTTATCTGCATATCGATCCTAATGTCATAGTCAACTAAGACATCCACTCCCAATATGACTTCATCAACGATGTCTGCCACAACGAATATGTGTAGAGCCATGAGCTCCCCAATTAAGACTTCATGTATCACTTCTCCCTGGACTTGGTTATACTCGCCAGTAATCGCACGCAATCTTGCTCCAGGTAATGACTTTACTCTCCTGTTGACCAAATCAGATCGGATTAAAAAATGAGATGCGCCTGTATCTAAAGTCAGTACACGCTTCTTGCCATTCACATATCCTTTGACGGTAAGATTGCTCGATTTATTTCCAGTCTGAGAGATAGGTATCACACGACATTCAATAGCTGGGGCAAGTTCTCGATCTTTACATCAGACTCGCTCTTGCTTAACTCCTCCAGCTTCGCCTTTACGACCAGCCAAGTTGGAACTACCATGACCGGTGCTGCAGTGACGTGAAATGTGACTTAATTTACCGAACTTGAAACACTTTATAACTCCGGCATTTTCCTGTTGTAATCCCTTCCGTGCTTCAAAACTGCGTCTACCCAATCTGGTCTTTCCACTTCCACGCGATGAGTTTTGTATGCGAGCTTACTCAAAAGTGACGCTGTTTCCTGATTCAGTGCATGGGATACCGTTTCAGCTGATGTTGGCTTTGGGTTCGCATATGTAGCTCGTTTCGTTTCGACATCCCGTATTCCATTTATAAAACTCTGAATTTTAACCCTCTCGGTGTATTCCACGGGTGCGTCTGCATTTGCGAGATGGGCCAATCTTTCAACATCCGGCGCAAACTCCTGCAAAGTCTCATTCGCTTTTTGGTAACCGTTTTGCAACTCAATTTGGTATATCTGTATTCTATGCTCGTTTCCATAACGTCTCTCGACAACGGCCATAAATTCTTCATAACTTTTCCGTTCGTATTCTGGAATAGTCTGTAAGATTTCAGCTGCAGGACCTTTCAATACCACGAACAGTGCAGCAACTTTATCTTCAGCATTCCAGTTGTTCGCTGCTGACGTCTTCTCAAATTGAAGCTTGAATACCTGGAAAGGAGCAGAGCCGTCAATAGGTGGAGTTTTTACCTTCGGATTGCTCGCTGGAACAGCTGGGCGATTTAGTTGTAACTGTTGCATAAGACCTCTCAACGCTTCTATCTCGGCATCAATTTTGTCCTCGGAGGTTGCCTGTGGAGGTTTGGAACTACGCTATCATCTCCACACCATTATACCATCCCCCCGAATCAGAGGATGGAAGAGGATAACTTGGTTTTTCCCGCATCATTTTAAGCATTAAGCTAATAAGCTCCCTTTCCACAGATGTCCACCTTTCAGTAGTCATTTGTCCGAAAGGACTACCGCGATCAACCAGCGCACAGTGTTTCGTGTAGAACAAGCTAGCTGGACAAAAAAAAGTTCTTATTCCAAGAAAAGTGTAATGAGAAATGAAAGAAAACAAACAAAATAACAGGATTTCTGCTTTTTTTGATATTTTTGCTCATATATATTGAGTAATTGAAGTAAGAAGGCAGGAGTGACCGTAAAATGCATTGATTAATTTGCAACATTCTTGTTGAATATTAAGCTTCATATTTCTTTTAAGTGAACACTTTTATATAATTTTTTTTGATGCATTCTAAGCCCGAAAGTAAGTAAAATTTATAATAGTAATTCTTTCGCAATTAGAGTATTTTCAATATATTTAACATTCCGTTATTAATAAGAAAAGGTATTTTTTCTCTATATTTTTAAATTTAGGGACAAACAAGTTACATACATCCGCGGACATCCGGGATAAGTTTTACATATGTTATAGTCCGAAGTATTCTCTAATAGCAGAAAGAAAAAACCATTGCGAATTCTTTGCACATCTATTTTTAATTTTTGTTTTTTGTAGATTTTGTTATCTCCACATATAAAATAGGATGTATGTACGTACCAGCTCCGACCAGATATTTGAACCTTTAAAGCTGATCTAAAAACGGCAAAATCAATTCCCAGGTACAGGGAACAAACACGTAGCCATAAAACACACAAAAATAAACGCGCAGCGTCAACCAGATCACACCAAAAGAAAAAAGGCGAAGATCACTGACTTCAACCTGCCACAACCTACCGCACCAGTCACCAAGGCATAAAAACAGGTACATACAAAACAATCATAATGCAGGTATAACCACGCAGGAACGCTACAAAAAACAACCCCATTTGGTAGCATCTACACCAATACCTGAATGTAATATAAATACTGCACAACTGATAACAAATCAGAACGATCAACGACACTTAAGATGACAGCAAAACAATCATCAGCTATTCACCCTGTCGGAAAACCAACAACACAAAGCAGTTTAGTTATAACCGTGCCAAGAACGAAGTTTTTTGACATTTGGATTCAATATTCGAAGGAAACCAGATATAAAGAATTATTGAGTTTTGTTTTACTTAAGTACGATTTAAGCGAAGCAGCCGAGTATTCGATAAAAAGTTTAAGCTTACAAATATCGGCATATTCGTCGAAGCTGGATCAAAAGTGGAACACTTCTGGAAGACATAAGGAGCGACTTTTGAATAAAAACTCGGAGTGGCTTTCGAGTCCAGACTTCACATATACAATAACGGTGAATTCAAAGTTGCCATCAGACCAACCAACCACTTCTTCAGGTACCCCCGACCCCGGAAAACGAAAGAAGGACTTTGTTAGCTGCAGTGAAAAAACCAAACGGCGTCGAGTGGATGACCTCTTGCAATCTAGAAGTCCTGGTGAGTTACTTTATGCGGCAGAAGTATCAACGCGTATGTCCGGCAACAGAAATGTTGCTAACATTATAAAAAAATCACAGGAAACCACTCAAATATCCGGCAAAAAGATGATATGTGAGCCAGATGCAAGATAATTGAGCAATGTAGAAGCTTTAGAATACTACGTAGATAGCAAGTCGATGACTCATGGGTACAAAACGACTTGGAAGTGGAGCATCAAGGCAGGCCATAAGGTTTATCCATCATTTTATAGTCTAAGAAAAGCTAGGGCAGAATGCTATCCAAACGAAATTGATGTGGGTGAAACACGTGCGGAAATTAAAGTCCAGTCCGTATTAGATAAAACTGTTGAGCGTTTAGTTTTAGCAAATCAAGAAGTTTTTGTTAGTTTATTACCTACAAACTTGACGTATACTTTAATCAGCAAGTGGGGTTGCGATGGAAGCTCTGGCCATAGCACATATAAGCAAAAGTTTACATGCAGTTCTGACACTGATGAGTTTTTGTTTATATTTTCTTTCGTTCCTCTTCAATTACAGGATGAAAAAGGTAACATTGTTTGGCAGAATCCTCGACCTTCTTCTACCAATTAAATTTATTTTTTCTAAAGAAACAAAAGATTTTATTCTTTTTGAAACGAACAAAGTTTTAGAGGAGATAAGTGCGTTGTTGCCAACAAAGTATATGCTCGAAGAATACAAAGTTTCCGTAAATCACAATATGCTTCTTACAATGATTGACAGAAAAGTTTGCAATGCTTTGACTGAAACTTCTTCGGCACAAAAGTGTTATATTTGTGGTGCCACTCCAAAAGATATGCATAATGAGTTACGGGACTTTACGCCTAACCTAGATAATCTTGGTTTTGGTTTGTCTACTCTCCATGCATGATAAGATGTTTTGAATGCCTGCTTCACATAATTATCGCCTCGGCGTAAAAAAATGGCAGCTTAGGAATGAGGCAGATAAAGAGAGTGTAAAGCTACGTTCCAACGAAATCCAAAATAAATTTAAAAGTGTACTTGGATTGATAGTAGATAAACCAAAACCAGGTTTCGGCAATACCGATGACGGCAACACTGCTCGCAGGTTGTTCGAAAATTCTGAGGCTAGTGCTGAGAATACGGGATTGGATGTAACGCTCATCAAAAGATTCGACACTCTCCTTCGCGCATTAGCATCTGCGTACAATATAAATATCCAAAGATTTGAAAAATTTGCCGTCGAGACTAAAAAACTATATATAGATCTCTATCATGGTTTAATATGCCTGTTACGCTTCATAAAATCTTAGTGCAGAGTACTGATATTATAAAATCAGCAATTTTACCTATTGGTCAACTTTCTGAGGAAGCCCGGAACAAAGATTTGAGACGATTCAGGGACGATAACACACAAAAGCAGTCGCGTGAAGCCACGAATAGAGATCTTATGAATATGTTGCTTATAATATCGGATCCTTTAGCTAACATTTTTTGGGAGATACCTAAGAAAAAATTTAAATGTCTGACTTCAGAAGTCTTAAAGTTACTGTCCCCCGATAATGTTGAGGATTCAAAAAATACCCCAGTTGTTTCAAGCTTTCACAGTAGTGTTGCTGATGATCATGACTATTCCACAAGTGACTCATCGAATGAAAGTGATGATAGCGAATAATAACATAATTATGAAAGATAACCTACCCTATAACTTTTTGTTGGATCAGGTTTTATTTAATTTAAATCTATTGTCTTTTCTACTTTGTATGATACTTTACTTTTAAGTTTTTGTAATAAGTAATTTTCACATAATTAATTTAATTATTTACATTGTTATTATTATTATTGTAATTCACTTTTACATTCCTGACTGGTACTATAAACTAATTTTGTAAAAATTGTAGTGCCAGGATAAATACCCCTTTTTGGACAATTCTTACAATTTTCGCTTTCGCAAATTTATTTTAACTAATTTCCCATAAGAAAATGTGTCACGAGCTATAACAAAAACTAAATTATATTTAAAAAATGTTTGAAAAATTCGACGAATTTTCATAAAAAATTTTAATTTTTTTCGGAATTTTTAAATTTCTTTAGAGTATTGAGATTTGCAGTCCATTCAATTTAAGTACAATAAAGTAATATTCTTAAGTCCTTTAAATTTGTTTGGCGCTATGTCACTTATTCACATGAGTTACTGTATATGAAATAAGCAAATGTATGCATATGAAGTAAAATTTTGGAAAAAAATAAAAAAAATAAAATATGGCTGAAATAAATGACGTAGTTGTAATAAATGACTGCATAACTCATGACTCATAAAATAATTTTGCCCAGCTAGCTTGTTCTACACGAAACACTGTGCAGCGCCACAGTCAGTGACTGCTTTGCCACATCACTCATCTTCTCGGGAAAAGCCGGAGTCTTAGTGTTATCTCCCTTTGGCACCTCCGACAAAGCCGGAGTCTTAGCGTTAACTCCCTTTAGCACCTCCGAGAAAGCCGGAGTCTTAGCGTTATCTCCCCTTGGATTATCTCCTACTTCCGTAGTTGGAACTTCCCTCTGACTCGCAGCTTTCGAGGTAGTTGCTACCTCGTTATTGGGGCCATCTGTCTTACAGCTTTGGGCCTACTTGTCTTGTTGATGTTGGGTGTTGATCAGACAATTAAATAAAAGCGTTGGGCGCGTGAAATTTCTAAAAATGGCGTAATATAGGCTGATTAAGGTTCAGTTGGTCTTTTTATGACTATCAATAAAATTTTTCAATTTGTTAAACAAACAAAACAAAACAACAAAAGTTCAATTGGCAAATCAGCTGCCTTCGAAAATTCCTTTTCCCTAATTATTTTTCTCCCTGGGAGAAAAGATTGGAGGAATTTTCCCGCGAGATTAAAAAAATCCGCGAGAACGAAATTCCGAGGGAATATTTAGCATTGGGCTTATTATGTTTCCTGGATTCCAGCGTGATAAAGCTGTCAAGCAGGCTAGATAATACTTGGCACAGTTTATGTAAATATGGGGAGGTCGTATCTAATGCCTAGACATTAAATCAGACCAGTAGGTCTGCTGTTATTCGTTAGGCCAGTTAGGGTCTTAAATTATATATATAAGGATATAGACAGCTAGTACTTTGTTATTTTTTCGAAAGGGCCATAACGTGAGTATGATTATTTTGACTAGCAGTTTCGATCTCCCCGAATGAAACAAACAATCTCAGTGAATTTATACTTACTGAAACAACTTAAACTTTTAGAAATAAAATTTTTTCTAAAATTACCGCATACAAACCATTGGCAAACCACGCACCAAAATGAAACTGGTTCATTTGGAAAGGCTGGCGGCATTTAGATCGACAGATTTGTCTGATCTGGACGATCAGACTAAGGTGGAGGGCTGTGTGACGAATATTAGTAACACTAAGTGATACTTTTATTTACTTAGCAGTGACTTTTCTGCACATAACCAAATTAATCATTATGTCCATACAATCAGCGGAGAGCAACGCACAACCACATGCATATATCTGAGATATCAAAAGCTATAAACGTAGTTATAGTTGGTAATTTTATAGCTGATAACTAACTAGTAAATTCTAGAAATAGAAGCGCCTAGAAATATGTCAACGAGGAAACCGAACAGTATAAAAGGCGGCCACAGTTGAGACACGACAGTCAGTTTGATTTAAGCAAGCTCTCAGTTGCGAAGTAAAAGTGTTATTGTGAAGTACTTTAATAAAGGCCATTTTGTATTATTGAATAGTGGAGTTATTTATTCAACAGATTAGTGATTCGAACGTTAGTAGAATATTGCAAATAAGCGGAATTGCAGTAAATTCGTTACAATATTTATATGTAATTTATTTAATAATTTGGAAAAAATTTAAACAACGTGACATCAGAACGGACAAGGCGACAGCTATTTCGATTATAACTTGTAATGTGTAGAAGATATAATATGCGAAAGAAGACAATTGGGAAAAACTTTACAACAACTAAGGCATGACGAAGCTGAATGCGTTTGCAACCATTTCAACTATCGTAGGAGTGCGGGTTCGACTCCCACTCCCGGGAGAAAAGACTTTGAAGAGATTTACAAGGTATAATCGAAACAGCTGTCGCCTTCTTCGTCCTGATGTCACTTTGTTTAAATTTTCCCCAAATTTCTAAATAAATTATAAAAATTAAAAATTGCTTGAAACAAATGTTTTTCATACATTTAAAGCAATACGTGAAATCCCCGATTAACTCATTTATATGTAATGTTTATATGTATCTAATTGCATGTGTATATAAATATATATATATAATAATAATATGCTGAATTGGCTTATATGCATTAGGATTGTAGGTACTTTTTAGGTGTAAGTATTAGTGCAAATACGTATTTGTAATGTAAAAGAGAAAACAATTTCCAATAAAGAATTAATAATTGTCAAGACGCTAAGCCACTCTGCGCGTTTAAATTATTTACATATTTTAGTAGTAATACATTTGTAGTCTTGGTGGCGACATACCAAAAAACACGTATGTAAAACAATGAAGAAGATGAAAAAAAGGGTTAACGTGGGTGCTTAAAAGCAAGCCCCTAATGATAAATGCCGGAAGAACAAAGTTTAAGTTTTCCGGAAGTGATCTGGCAAACATAAGTGTGTACAATCTGTGCGAAAACAATCTGAAATGTTCAAAATTCCATTATTTTGAGTTAGTCGCGGGTCTAACCGAAAAAAAATTGCAACCTAAAAACAACAAAAATAAAAATCCCAAACTTTTTCCTGTCAAAGACCTAAGTCAAAAAAAAAAATATATTCATATGAATACACATATAAGAATATGCGCTAGAAAATACAGAAAAAAGTACAATTTGGCGAAAACAAAAAAAAGTTTTGAAGTTGAGTTACGGCGATTTTTTTTGCTGCTGCCGTTGTGTTTATTTTAGTTGTTGGACTGACAGCCGCCAATACTGCGTTTATACTTCTTTTCTTGTTGACCGTGTTGATTTTCCAAATCCTCCGTGGGTATACCATATATTTTAATAACCTTGCATTATTATGGGTGATGTTGTTGTTGGTCTCTGGATGCTGAACGAGCTGGTAAAAATGAATTGTGTGGAGCTATTCGGTGAATGAAGATTATGTTGTTGTGGTTGTTGTTGTTGTGGCGATATATCGCCGATACCAAAATGTGGTCCGCCAGTAAAAAAAAAGTGTTGTTGTTGCCGCTGCCTGCGTCGCAGGTGGTAGTTGTGGTTTCCAGCATTAAAAATGGGTCGTAATTGTTGTTGAAGTTGTGCCGGCGATGAAAAAAATATGTGTAGTCGTTGTAGGCGTTGTGTGCCGTTGGAGTGTTGTGCCCAGTGTGTCCTTGCGTTGGCGAGGAGGCATTGACTCTTGATTTTCGGGGCGGGTTTCCTGGTTTCGTGGTGCTCGGCTGACACTGGCAGAGGTGGCATTTTTACCTATACGTGCAATACTATCTTTCAGCTTTCCCGTATTTTTATTTACCCATCCAGACACTCATACATTCACACACTTAAATGCTTACACAAACCAACACTTACACAGATACATTTATTTCGGGGTTTGACCGCAATGTTGCTATGCCTTTGGCAACATGGTTGCTGCTAATGCACTGAGTGATGCCCAAGCAACTTTTTACTTCCGCTGCAACATTGTGTTCGCAATATCTACGAAGTTGTCATTACGCGATGTTGTTAGCATAGTGGCAACATTGCGGCTGAGGCCTGGACTCAACACCCATAGAGACATATACACGCTGCCATTCATTCAAAGCAGCATGGAGGCAGGCTGTCGTGACAGGCTCGCAACCGCCGATGGTACCTGCACTATGGAGCGTGTGCGTAAAAGATTTCAATGCAGCATTATTATATATTATTATTTCCCGCATCTAACGTGTGACCTCGACCCAGTGGCGTAGTGTGGTTTTCTTGCGCCAGGGCAAAATATTTTTTTGGAATCAACAAAAGGACCCTATGCTCCAAAATAAACATTTATATCCCTTGTCTCTTCAAATTTTTCACATCACAGGACTTGACACTGATTTAATGTACATACGGCCATATTGTTCACGACGTGGACCTTGCACATAACATAACAACTGGACTTCGATGGCACATCGTTACTGCTGTGGAACCCCAACAAATTTTGGTTGTGATATTCGAACACAGTCTCTGCTTCAATGCAAATGCATCCCAAATTGCCACCAATGCAAAAAGATGCATAATAATCCTTAAATCGCTTCAACGGAGAAAGTTGCGGCTGCCAAATTTCCCACTTAGAACTGCTACGGAATATCTTCTTAAGACCTCTGATCACCTGTCCCAATAGACAATTGATTGATGTAGTTCCGCCTCCAAGGTAGAAAACAAGACAACTGCATAAGCCCTATGACGAGATAGGGTGTAGTATGATCCAGAGCAACACGAACGCAGAGTCTGTGATTTCCATCAAATTCAGGCTCCCGCGTTTGCAGCCATCGCCGAAGAAGAATGCACACTTTCGAAGGATATGCGCGTTACTCTGCCCCAGTTTCGATCTATATGTATGATACCAGCCTGGTGTATAGCAACAATCATGTATTCGTCTGTAATGTGGAACAAAAATATGTAATAGCAACTTTTTTTGCTAAAACCATACCGAAACTGCCGATTCCTGGGACTTCCGTTAGAGGAATTTATTTAAAGTTTATTGAGTGGTCTAGCCTATTAACCCAGGCTAGGGATTTGTACAACAAAAATAAGAACCATACATGGACGGACAGGAAAAGGACCACGCCGCCTAGTTCTGTCGATTATAAACAGGAAAATGTATATGTGCGCTGCTCTCTGCATGTCATCAAACCAAAATCGGGATGTCCCACTTAACGACAAAGTGGGGGAAAGAGGTGTCGGAAAAATTCAACCTCCACATATTAGTATCCCCCAGTTGGACTAGGTGAATAGTCCAGCTGCGAAGACCAGCAAAAATCTAATGATGGAAGTAAGCTGAATTCTGGTATGAGTAAATTATGGCCATGCATAGTTAAATCGTACAAATAAAAAAATAAAAAAAAAATAAAAAAAACTATAAAACCGAACTAAAAAAAATACATACCAAATTTGCGATCTATTTTATTTTTATTTTTTATCGGGCATTTGTAAAGTCAAATATACTAAAATTTTTGTTTGTATCCTTTGAATTGGCATTTCCACAAAGTTTTTGAGCGATTATACAATTTTTTTAAAAATCAAAAAATCATTAGATACGGCGGCGAGAAGGGAGAATGGTTTTACCTTCCTATATTTTTATCATGGACTGAAGATATCATCTATAAGTAGACTCAAATACATATTTAATAATATAATGATTATAATACATTAGTAATAATATACATTAGTAATAATATACATTAGTATTACTGAGATAGTCAAGTTTGGGAAAAGCCTCTTCTCCATACGAGATTATAAAAGTAAGTAAATCTAACGGAGTTTTAGGTTCAATTTCTTTTCTACTGCAAAGTATTATTTTTCAGACACATATTTCGATAAAAAGTTCTGTTATATCGAAATCTGTATTATAAAATTCACCAAAGTTCTTACAATATCGTCGTTATTATGCCTATTTAACAAATTCTAAGAAAAATCCAAATATAAAACAAGTAAGGACGGGGTTGCTTTCGGCTGTGCCGAAGACTTCATACCTTTCATGAATGGGCTGAACAATAATCTTATCTCGTTAGTAATCTCCAAATAATCGGATGTAAAAGATTTTGACTATAAATATAAAATAAACAAGTAAGGAAGGTTAAGTTCGGGTGTAACCGAACATTATATACTCAGTTGAGAGCTATGGTGACAACATAAGGGAAAATAACCATATAGGAAAATGAACCGAGGGTAATCCTGGAATGTGTTTGTATGACATGTGTATCAAATGAAAGGTATTAGAAGAGTATTTTATCCGGGAGTGGGCCATAGTTCTATAGGTGGACGCCATTTAGGGATATCGCCATAAAGGTGGATCAGGGTTGACTCTAGAATTTGTTTGTACGATATGGGTATCAAATGAAAGGTGTTAATCGATATTTTAAAAGGGAGTGATCCTTAGTTCTATAGGTGGATGCCGTTTCGACATATCGCCATAAAGGTGGACCAGGGGTGACCCTAGAATTTGTTTGTACGATATGGGTATCAAATTAAAGAGGTTAATGAACATTTTAAAAGGGAGTGGGCCTTAGTTCTATAGGTGGACGCCTTTTCGAGATATCGCCATAAAGGTGGACCAGAGATGACTCTAGAATGCTTTTGTACAATATGGGTATCAAACGAATGGTGTTAATGAGTATTTTAAAAGGGCGTGGGGCTTAGTTTGTTTGTACGATATGGGTATCAAATGAAAAGGGTTAATGAGAATTTTAAAAGGGAGTGGGCCTTAGTTCTATAGGTGGACGCCTTTTCGAGATATCGCCATAACGGTGGACTAGGGGTAACTCTAGAATGTGTTTGTACGATATGGGTATCAAATTAAAGGTATTAATGAGGGTTTTAAAAGGAAGTGGTTGTAGTTGTATAGGTGGTCGCCTTTTAGAGATATAGACATAAAGGTGGACAAGGGGTGACTCTAGAATTCGTTTGTGCAATATGGGTATCAAACGAGAGGTGTTAATGAGTATTTTAAAAGGGAGTGGGCCTTAGTTCTATAGATGGACGCCTTTTCGAGATATCGCCATAAAGGTGGACGATTTTGACGATAAATATAAAATAAACAAGTAAGGAAGGTTAAGTTCGGGTGTAACCGAACATTACATACTCAGTTGAGAGTTATGGTGACAACATAAGGGAAAATAAAGATGTAGGAAAATGAACCGAGGCAAACCTGGAATGTGTTTGTATGACATGTGTATCAAATGAAAGGTATTAGAAGAGTATTTTATCCGGGAGTGGGCCATAGTTCTATAGGTGGACGCCATTTAGGGATATCGCTATAAAGGTGGATCAGGGTTGACTCTAGAATTTGTTTGTACGATATGGGTATCAAATGAAAGGTGTTAATGAATATTTTAAAAGGGAGTGATTCTTAGTTCCATAGGTGGATGCCGTTTCGACATATCGCCATAAAGGTGGACCAGGGGTGACCCTAGAATTTGTTTGTATGATATGGGTATCAAATGAAAGAGGTTAATGAACATTTTAAAAGGGAGTGGGCCTTAGTTCTATAGGTGGACGCCTTTTCGAGATATCGCCATAAAGGTGGACCAGAAGTGACTCTAGAATGTGTTTGTACGATATGGGTATCAAATTAAAGGTATTAATGAGGGTTTTAAAAGGAAGTGGTGGTAGTTGTATAGGTGGTCGCCTTTTCGAGATATAGACATAAAGGTGGACCAAGGGCGACTCTAGAATATGTTTGTACGATATGGGTATCAAATCAAAGGTGTTAATGAGTATTTTAAAAGGGCGTTGAGCTTAGCTTGTTTGTACGATATGGGTATCAAATGAAAAGGGTTAATGAGCATTTTAAAAGGGAGTGGGCCTTAGTTCTATAGGTGGACGCCTTTTCGAGATATCGCCATAAAGGTGGACCAGGGGTGACTCTAGAATGCGTTTGTACAATATGGGTATCAAACGAAATGTGTTAATGAGTATTTTAAGAGGGCGTGGGGTTAGTTCTATAGGTGGACGCCTATTCGAGATATCGCCATAAAGGTGGACCAGGGGTAACTCTAGAATGTGTTTGTACGATATGGGTATCAAATTAAAGGTATTAATGAGGGTTTTAAAAGGGAGTGGTGGTAGTTGTATAGGTGGTCGCCTTTTCGAGATATAGACATAAAGGTGGACCAGGGGCGACTCTAGAATATGTTTGTACGATATGGGTATCAAATGAAAGGTGTTAATGATTATTTTAAAAGGGCGTTGGGCTTAGTTCTATAGGTGTGCGCCTTTTCGATATATCGCCATAAAGGTGGGCCAGGGGTGACTCTAGAAAGTGTTTGTACGATACGGGTATCAAATTAAAGGTATTAATGTGGCTTTTAAAAGGGAGTGGTGGTAGTTGTATATGTGAAGGCGTTTTCCAGATATCGACCAAAATGTGGACCAGGGTGACTCAGAACATCATCTGTTGGATACCGCTAATTTATTTATATATGTAATACCTGCCAAGATTTCAAGGGTTTTTTATTTTGCCCTGCAGAACATTTTCATTTTCTTCTACTTAATATGGTAGGTGTCACAACCATTTTACAAAGTTTTTCCTAAAGTTATATTTCAATATGCGTCAATAAACCAATCCAATAACATGTTTCATCCCTTTTTTCGTATTTGGTATAGAATTATGGCATTTTTTTAATTTTTCGTAATTTTCGATATCGAAAAAGTGGGAGCGGTGATAGTCGGATTTCGTTTTGCAACTCAATTTGGTATATCTGTATTCTATGCTCGTTTCCATAACGTCTCTCGACAACGGCCATCAATGCTTCATAACTTTTCCGTTCGTACTCTGGAATAGTCTGTAAGATTTCAGCTGCAGGACCTTTCAATACCACGAACAGTGCAGCAACTTTATCTTCAGCATTCTAGTTGTTCGCTGCTGACGTCTTCTCAAATTGAAGCTTGAATACCTGGAAAGGAGCAGAGCCGTCAATAGGTGGAGTTTTTACCTTCGGATTGCTCGCTGGAACAGCTGGGCGATTTAGTTGTAACTGTTGCATAAGACCTCTCAACGCTTCTATCTCGGCATCAATTTTGTCCTCGGAGGTTGCCTGTGGAGGTTTGGAACTACGCTATCATCTCCACACCATTATACCATCCCCCCGAATCAAAGGATGGAAGAGGATAACTTGGTTTTTCCCGCATCATTTTAAGCATTAAGCTAATAAGCTCCCTTTCCACAGATCTCCACCTTTCAGTAGTCATTTGTCCGAAAGGACTGCCGCGATCAACCAGCGCACAGTGTTTCGTGTAGAACAAGCTAGCTGGACAAAAAAAAAGTTCTTATTCCAAGAAAAGTGTAATGAGAAATGAAAGAAAACAAACAAAATAACAGGATTTCTGCTTTTTTTGATATTTTTGCTCATATATATTGAGTAATTGAAGTAAGAAGGCAGGAGTGACCGTAAAATGCATTGATTAATTTGCAACATTCTTGTTGAATATTAAGCTTCATATTTCTTTTAAGTGAACACTTTTATATAATTTTTTTGATGCATTCTAAGCCCGAAGGTAAGTAAAATTTATAATAGTAATTCTTTCGCAATTAGAGTATTTTCAATATATTTAACATTCCGTTATTAATAAGAAAAGGTATTTTTTCTCTATATTTTTAAATTTAGGGACAAACAAGTTACATACATCCGCGGACATCCGGGATAAGTTTTACATATGTTATAGTCCGAAGTATTCTCTAATAGTAGAAAGAAAAAACCATTGCGAATTCTTTGCACATCTATTTTTAATTTTTGTTTTTTGTAGATTTTGTTATCTCCACATATAAAATAGGATGTATGTACGTACCAGCTCCGACCAGATATTTGAACCTTTAAAGCTGATCTACAAACGGCAAAATCAATTCCCAGGTACAGGGAACAAACACGTAGCCATAAAACACACAAAAATAAACGCGCAGGGTCAACCAGATCACACCAAAAGAAAAAAGGCGAAGATCACTGACTTCAACCTGCCACAACCTACCGCACCAGTCACCAAGGCATAAAAACAGGTACATACAAAACAATCCTAATGCAGGTATAACCACGCAGGAACGCTACAAAAAACAACCCCATTTGGTAGCATCTACACCAATACCTGAATGTAATATAAATACTGCACAACAAAACAAAACACAGCAAAACAATCATCAGCTATTCACCCTGTCGGAAAACCAACAACACAAAGCAGTTTAGTTATAACCGTGCCAAGAACGGAGTTTTTTGACATTTGGATTCAATATTCGAAGGAAACCAGATATAAAGAATTATTGAGTTTTGTTGTACTTAAGTACGATTTAAGCGAAGCAGCCGAGTATTCGATAAAAAGTTTAAGCTTACAAATATCGGCATATTCGTCGAAGCTGGATCAAAAGTGGAACACTTCTGGAAGACATAAGGAGCGACTTTTGAATAAAAACTCGGAGTGGCTTTCGAGTCCAGATTTCACATTTACAATAACGGTGCATTCAAAGTTGCCATCAGACCAACCAACAACTTCTTCAGGTACCCCCGACCCCGGAAAACGAAAGAAGGACTTTGTTAGCTGCAGTGAAAAAACCAAACGGCGTCGAGTGGATGACCTCTTGAAATCTAGAAGTCCTGGTGAGTTACTTTATGCGGCAGAAGTATCAACGCGTATGTCCGGCAACAGAAATGTTGCTAACATTATAAAAAAAATCACAGGAAACCACTCAAATATCCGGTAAAAAGATGATATGTGAGCCAGATGCAAGATAATTGAGCAATGTAGAAGCTTTAGCATACTACGTAGATAGCAAGTCGATGACTCATGGGTACAAAACGACTTGGAAGTGGAGCATCAAGGCAGGCCATAAGGATTATCCATCATTTTATAGTCTAAGAAAAGCTAGGGCAGAATGCTATCCAAACGAAATTTATGTGGGTGAAACACGTGCGGAAATTAAAGTCCAGTCCGTATTAGATAAAACTGTTGAGCGTTTAGTTTTAGCAAATCAAGAAGTTTTTGTTAGTTTATTACCTACAAACTTGACGTATACTTTCATCAGCAAGTGGGGTTGCGATGGAAGCTCTGGCCATAGCACATATAAGCAAAAGTTTACATGCAGTTCTGACACTGATGAGTTTTTGTTTATATTTTCTTTCGTTCCTCTTCAATTACAGGATGAAAAAGGTAACATTGTTTGGCAGAATCCTCGACCTTCTTCTACCAATTAAATTTATTTTTTCTAAAGAAACAAAAGATTGTATTCTTTTTGAAACGAACAAAGTTTTAGAGGAGATAAGTGCGTTGTTGCCAACAAAGTATATGCTCGAAGAATACAAAGTTTCAGTAAATCACAATATGCTTCTTACAATGATTAACAGAAAAGTTTGCAATGCTTTGACTGAAACTTCTTCGGCACAAAAGTGTTATATTTGTGGTGCCACTCCAAAAGATATGAATAATGAGTTACGGGACTTCACGCCTAACCTAGATAATCTTGGTTTTGGTTTGTCTACTCTCCATGCATGATAAGATGTTTTGAATGCCTGCTTCACATAATTATCGCCTCGGCGTAAAAAAATGGCAGCTTAGGAATGAGGCAGATAAAGATAGTGTAAAGCTACGTTCCAACGAAATCCAAAATAAATTTAAAAGTGTACTTGGATTGATAGTAGATAAACCAAAACCATGTTTCGGCAATACCGATGACGGCAACACTGCTCGCAGGTTGTTCGAAAATTCTGAGGCTAGTGCTGAGAATACGGGATTGGATGTAACGCTCATCAAAAGATTCGACACTCTCCTTCGCGCATTAGCATCTGCGTACAATATAATTATCCAAAAGATTGGAAAAATTTGCCGTCGAGACAAAAAACTATATATAGATCTCTATCCATGGTTTAATATGCCTGTTACGCTTCATAAAATCTTAGTGCAGAGTACTGATATTATAAAATCAGCAATTTTACCTATTGGTCAACTTTCTGAGGAAGCCCGGAACAAAGATTTGAGACGATTCAGGGACGATAACACACAAAAGCAGTCGCGTGAAGCCACGAATATAGATCTTATGAATATGTTGCTTATAATCGGATCCTTTAGTTAACATTTTTTGGGAGATACCTAAGAAAAAATTTAAATGTCTGACTTCAGAAGTCTTAAAGTTACTGTCCCCCGATAATGTTGAGGATTCAAAAAATACCCCAGTTGTTTCAAGCTTTCACAGTAGTGTTGCTGATGATCATGACTATTCCACAAGTGACTCATCGAATGAAAGTGATGATAGCGAATAATAACATAATTATGAAAGATAACCTACCCTATAACTTTTTGTTGGATCAGGTTTTATTTAATTTAAATCTATTGTCTTTTCTACTTTGTATGATACTTTACTTTTAAGTTTTTGTAATAAGTAATTTTCACATAATTAATTTAATTATTTACATTGTTATTATTATTATTGTAATTCACTTTTACATTCCTGACTGGTACTATAAACTAATTTTGTAAAAACTGTAGTGCCAGGATAAATACTCAAATAAATAAAAAATATGTATATACATATGTACTGTCACTCACATAAATAAGTAGACACCCTTTTTGAACAATTCTTACAATTTTCGCTTTCGCAAATTTATTTTAACTAATTTCCCATAAGAAAATGTGTCACGATCTATAACAAAAACTAAATTATATTTAAAAAATGTTTGAAAAATTCGACGAATTTTCATAAAAAATTTTAATTTTTTTTCGGAATTTTTAAATTTCTTTAGAGTATTGAGATTTGTAGTCCATTCAATATAAGTACAATAAAGTAATATTCTTAAGTCCTTTAAATTTTTTTGGCCCTATGTCACTTATTCACATGAGTTACTGTATATGAAATAAGCAAATGTATGCATATGAAGTAAAATTTTGGAAAAAAATAAAAAAGAAAATATGGCTGAAATAAATGACGTAGTTGTAATAAATGACTGCATATGAAACGGAAAATCTCATAAAATAATTTTGTCCAGCTAGCTTGTTCTACACGAAACACTGTGCAGCGCCACAGTCAGTGACTGCTTTGCCACATCACTCATCTTCTCGGGAAAAACCGGAGTCTTAGTGTTATCTCCCTTTGGCACCTCCGACAAAGCCGGAGTCTTAGCGTTAACTCCCTTTAGCACCTCCGAGAAAGCCGGAGTCTTAGCGTTATCTCCCCTTGGATTATCTCCTACTTCCGTAGTTGGAACTTCCCTCTGACTCGCAGCTTTCGAGGTAGATGCTACCTCGTTATTGGGGCCATCTGTCTTACAGCGTTGGGCCTACTTGTCTTGTTGATGTTGGGTGTTGATCAGAAAATTAAATAAAAGCGTTGGGCGCGTGAAATTTCTAAAAATGGCGTAACATGGCTGATTAAGGTTCAGTTGGTCTTTTTATGACTATCAATAAAATTTTTCAATTTGTTAAACAAACAAAACAAAACAACAAAAGTTAAATTGACAAATCGGCTGCCTTCGAAAATTCCTATTCCCTAATTATTTTTCTCCCTGGGAGAAAAGATTGGAGGAATTTTCCCGCGAGATTAAAAAAATCCGCGAGAACGAAATTCCGAGGGAATATTTAGCATTGGGCTTATTATGTTTCCTGGATTCCAGCGTGATAAAGCTGTCAAGCAGGCTAGATAATACTTGGCCCAGTTTATGTAAATATGGGGAGGTCGTATCTAATGCCTAAACATGAAAATCAGACCAGTAGGTCTGCTGTTATTCCTTAGGCCAGTTAGGGTCTTAAATTATATATATAAGGATATAGACAGCTTGCACTTTGTTATTTTTTCGAAAGTGTCATAACGTGAGTATGATTATTTTGACTAGCAGTTTCGATCTCCCCGAATGAAACAAACAATCTCAGTGAATTTATACTTACTGAAAAAACTTAAACTTTTAGAAATAAAATTTCTTCTAAAATTACCGCATACAAACCATTGGCAAACCACGCACCAAAATGAAACTGGTTCATTTGGAAAGGCTGGCGGCATTTAGATCGACAGATTTGTCTAATCGGGACGATCAGATTAAGGTGGAGGGCAGTGTGACGAATATGAGTAACACTAAGTGATACTATCATCTCTAAGCCGATACTGAGCAGGGACTTTTCTGCACATAACCAAATTAATCATTATGTCCATACAATCAGCGGAGAGCAACGCACAACCACATGCATATATCTGAGATACTCCCGAAAGTATGCAATCATGTGCAAGTATCACTCACATATACACGCGCATATGAGAAGCTATAATTGTATTTAATTATGTATTTATTCAATGTATTTATTTATTACGGATTTCCTAAGCCTAACTTAAATCTATTTTACATGTTTATAATTGTTTTCGGGACTGTGCAATCTAGAATAGTTACATCTATGTCCTACCTTGGAGTACTGGATGGGAGACTTCCAGATCATGCGAACAAAGCGTTGTGCTTGTGTAGTATGTAGGAATTTTACGCATGTTAGTAAAGCGCGAAGGCAACATCTGCACGGCGATGCACTGAGTTAATCGAGTGATGCGCTTTAGTATGTGCTTCGGCAACCTTTTTTGTATGCGTACAAGAGCTTGGAAGTCTTGGCGCTACATAGCAGTATAGTTTCGCTGCACTTCTATCGATGCTATGGACGTCCGCCTGTCCAGCACTAAATTGGTAGTGTTCTGCAATAATTGTACAATTTTTGTTTAAATTTATTGGAATGACATGATTTAATATCATTCGGTAGTTCATTATAGGATTAGGATTTAATTGTGCAAGTATCACTCACATATATCTATAAACGTAGTTATAGTTGGTAATTTTATAGCTGATAACTAACTAGTAAATTCTAGAAATAGAAGCGCCTAGAAATATGTCACCGAGGAAACCGAACAGTATAAAAGGCGGCCACAGTTGAGGCACGACAATCAGTTTGATTTAAGCAAGCTCCCAGTTGCGAAGTAAAAGTGTTATTGTGAAGTACTTTAATAAAAGCCATTTTGTATTATTGAATAGTGGAATTATTTATTCAACAGATTAGTGATTCGAACGTTAGTAGAATATTGCAAATAAGCGGAATTGCAGTAAATTCGTTACAATATTTATATGTAATTTATTTAATAATTTGGAAAAAATTTAAACAACGTGACATCAGAACGGACAAGGCGACAGCTATTTCGATTATACCTTGTATTGTGTAGAAGATATAATATGCGAAAGAAGACAATTGGGAAAAACTTTACAACAACTAAGGCATGACGAAGCTGAATGCGTTTGCAACCATTTCAACTATCGTAGGAGTGCGGGTTCGACTCCCACTCCCGGGAGAAAAGCTTTGAAGAGATTTACAAGGTATAATCGAAACAGCTGTCGCCTTGTTCGTCCTGATGTCACTTTGTTTAAATTTTCCCCAAATTTCTAAATAAATTATAAAAATTAAAAATTGCTTGAAATAAATGTTTTTCATACATTTAAAGCAATACGGGCAATTCCCGATTAACTCATTTATATGTAATGTTTATATGTATCTAATTGCATGTGTATATAAATATATATATATAATAATAATATGCTGAATTGGCTTATACGCACTAGGAATGTAGGTACTTTTTGGTTGTAAGTATTAGTGCAAATACGTATTTGTAATGTAAAAGAGAAAGCAATTTCCAATAAAGAATTAATAATTGTCAAGATGCTAAGCCAATCTGCGCGTTTAAATTATTTACATATTTTAGTAGTAATACATTTGTAGTCTTGGTGACGACATACCAAAAAACACGTATGTAAAACAATGAAGAAGATGAAAAAAAGGTTAACGTGGGTGCTTAAAAGCAAGCCCCTAATGATAAATGCCGGAAAAACAAAGTTTAAGTTTGCCGGAACTGATCTGGCAAACATACGTGTGTGCAATCTGTGCGAAAACAATCTGAAATGTTTAAAATTCCATTATTTTGAGTTAGTCGCGGGTCTAACCGAAAAAAAAAATTGCAACATAAAAACAACAAAAATAAAAATTATCCAAGCCCTTAGATTTTCCCAACCTTTTTCCTATCAAAGACCTAAGTAAAAAAAAAATATATTCATATGAATACACATATAATAATATGCGCTAGAAAATACAGAAAAAAGTACAATTTGTCGGAAACAAAAAAAAAAGTTTTGAAGTTGAGGTTCGGCGATTTTTTTTGCTGCTGCCGTTGTGGTTATTTTAGTTGTTGGGACTGACAGCCGCCAATACTGCGTTTATACTTCTTTTCTTGTTGACCGTGTTGCTTTTTCCAAATCCTCCGTGGGTATACCATATATTTTAATAACCTTGCATTATTATGGGTGATGTTGTTGTTGGTCTCTGGAGGCTGAACGAGCTGGTAAAAATGAATTGTGTTGAGCTATTCGGTGAATGAAGATTATGTTGATGTGGTTGTTGTTGTGGCGATATATCGCCGATACCAAAATGTGATCCGCCAGTAAAAAAAAGTGTTGTTGTTGCCGCGTCGCAGGTGTTAGTTGTGGTTTCCAGCATTAAAAATGGGTCGTAATTGTTGTTGAAGTTGTGCCGACGATGAAAAAAATATGTGTAGTCGTTGTAGGCGTTGTGTGCCGTCGGAGTGTTGTGCCCAGTGGGTCCTTGCGTTGGCGAGGTGGCATCGACTCTTGATTTTCTGGGCGGGTTTCCTGGTTTCGTGGTGCTCGGCTGACAAAGGTACGAGCGGAAACTTACGGCGGACACAGCTTTATCGAAACGAATACTTTTTTTTGTCCAGTGTTAAAGCCGCGCACTTCACTTGGCACTTTTGTAATGGTTTAACTTGCAATATTGGGACTTGCACTGGGAACTGATAGAATAATACTTTATCCGTTGGCTAACGTTGTGCTCTTTTATAGCTTCCGCTGTGGCATTTTTACCTATACGTGCAATACTATCTTTCAGCTTTCCCGGTTTTTTTTTACCCATCCACCCACTCATACATTCACACACTTAAATGCTTACACAAACCAACACTTACACAGATACATTTATTTCGGGGTTTGACCGCAATGTTGCTATGCCGTTGGTAATATGGTTGCTGCTAATGCACTGAGTGATGCCCAAGCAACTTTTTACTTCCGCTGCAACATTGTGTTCGCAATATCTACAAAGTTGTCATTACGCGATGTTGTTAGCATAGTGGCAACATTGCGGCTGAGGTACGGCGCTGGACACAACACCCATAGACACATATACACGCTGCCATTCATTCAAAGCAGTATGGAGACAGGCTGTCGTTACAGGCTCGCAACCGCCGATGGTGCCTGTACTATGGAGCGTGTGCGTAAAAGATTTCAATGCGGCATTATTATAGATTATTATTTCCCGCATCTAACGTGTGACCTCGACCCAGTGGCGTAGTGTGGTTTTCTTGCGCCAGGGCAAAATATTTTTTTGGAATCAACAAAAGAAACCTATGCTCCAAATAAACATTTATATCCCTTGTCTCTTCAAATTGTTCACATCACAGGACTTGACACTGATTTAATGTACATACGGCCATATTGTTCACGACGTGGACCTTGCACATAACATAACAACTGGACTTCGATGGCACACCGTTACTGCTGTGGATCCCCAACAAATTTTGGTTGTGATATTCGAACACAGTCTCTGCTTCAATGCAAATGCATCCAAAATTGCCAACAATGCACAAAGATGCATAACAATCCTTAAATCGCTTCAACGGAGAAAGTTGCCGGGCTGCCAAATTTCCCACTTAGAACTGCCACGGAATATCTTCTTAAGACGTCTGAGCACCTATCCCAATAGACAATTGATTGATGTAGTTCCGCCTCCAAGGTAGATAACAAGACAACTGCATAAGCCCCATGACGAGATAGGGTGTAGTATGATCCAGAGCAACACGAACGCAGAGTCTGTGATTTCCATCAAACTCAGGCTCCCGCGTTTGCAGCCATCGCTGAATAAGAATGACCACTTTCGAAGGATATGCGCGTTACTCTGCCCCAGTTTCGATCTATATGTATGATACCAGCCTGGTGTATAGCACAAATCATGTATTCGTCTGTAGTGTGGAACAAAAATATGTAATAGCAACTTTTTTTGCTAAAACCATACCGAAACTGCCCGATTCCTTGGACTTCCGTTAGAGGAATTTATTTAAAGTTTCTTGAGTGTTCTAGCCTATTAACCCAGGCTAGGGATTTGTACAACAAAAATAAGAACCATACATGGACGGACAGGAAAAAGACTACGCCGCCTAGTTCTGTCGATTATAAACAGGAAAATGTATATGTGCGCTGCTCTCTGCATGTCATCAAACCAAAATCGGGATGTCCCACTTAACGCCAAAGTGGGGGAAAGAGGTGTCGGAAAAATTCAACCTCCACATATTAGTATCCCCCAGTTGGACTAGGTGAATAGTCCAGTTGCGAAGACCAGCAAAAATCTAATGATGGAAGTAAGCTGAATGCTGGTATGAGTAAATTATGGCCATGCATAGTTAAATCGTACAAATAAAAAAATAAAAATAAAAAAAAATAAAAAAAACTATAAAAACGAACTAAAAAAAATGCATACCAAATTTTCGATCTATTTTATTTTTATTTTTTATCGGGCATTTGTAAAGTCAAATATACTAAAATTTTTGTTTGTATCCTTTGAATTGGCATTTCCACAAAGTTTTTGAGAGATTATACAATTTTTTTAAAAATCAAAAAATCATTAGATACGGCGCCGAGAAGGGAGAATGGTTTTACCTTCCTATATTTTTATCATGGACTGAAGATATCATCTATAAGTAGACTCAAATACATATTTAATAATATAATGATTATAATACATTAGTAATAATATATATTAGTAATAATATACATTAGTAATACTGAGATAGTCAAGTTTGGGAAAAACATCTTCTCCATACGAGATTATAAAAGTAAGTAAATCTAATGGAGTTTTAGGTTCAATTCCTTTTCTACTGCAAAGTATTATTTTTCAGACACATATTTCGATAAAAAGTTCTGTTTCATCGAAATCTGTATTATAAAATTCACCCAAGTCCTTACAATATCGTCGTTATTATCCCTATTTAACAAATTCTAAGAAAAATCCAAATATAAAACAAGTAAGGACGGGGCTGTCTTCGGCTGTGCCGAAGACTTCATACCTTTCATGAATGGGGCTGAACAATAATCTTATCTCGTTAGTAATCTCCAAATAATCGGATGTAAAAGATAAGAAGAATATAGTGAACCTAAACGATTTTGACGATAAATATCAAATAAACAAGTAAGGAAGGTTAAGTTCGGGTGTAACCGAACATTACATACTCAGTTGAGAGCTATGGTGACAACATAAGGGAAAATAACCATGTAGGAAAATGAACCGAGGGTAATCCTGGAATGTGTTTGTATGACATGTGTATCAAATGAAAGGTATTAGAAGAGTATTTTATCCGGGAGTGGGCCATAGTTCTATAGGTTGACGCCATTTAGGGATATCGCCATAAAGGTGGATCAGGGTTGACTCTAGAATTTGTTTGTACGATATGGGTATCAAATGAAAGGTGTTAATGAGTATTTTAAAAGGAAGTGATCCTTAGTTCCATTGGTGGATGCCGTTTCGACATATCGCCATAAAGGTGGACCAGGGGTGACCCTAGAATTTGTTTGTACGATATGGGTATCAAATGAAAGAGGTTAATTAACATTTTAAAAGGGAGTGGGCCTTAGTTCTATAGGTGGACGCCTTTTCGAGATATCGCCATAAAGGTGGACCAGGGGTGACTCTAGAATGTGTTTGTACGATATGGGTAACAAATTAAAGGTATTAATGATGGTTTTACAAGGGAGTGGGCCTTAGTTGTGGTCGCCCTTTCGAGATATAGACATAAAGGTGGACCAGTGGTGACTCTAGGCTTTGTTTGTCCGATATGGGTATCAAATGAAAGGTGTTAATGAGTCTTTTTAAAAGGGGAAGACCTTAGTTCTATAGGTGTTCGCCTTTTCCAGATATCGCCATAAAGGTGGACCAGGGGTGACTCTAGAATATGTTTGTACGATATGGGTATCAAATGAAAGATGTTAATGAGTATTTTAAAAGGGCGTGGGGCTTAGTTCTATAGGTGGGCGCCTTTTCGATATATCGCCATAAAGGTGGACCAGGGGTGACTCTAGAAAGTGTTTGTACGATACGGGTATCAAATTAAAGGTATTAATGAGGCTTTTAAAAGGGAGTGGTGGTAGTTGTATATGTGAAGGCGTTTTCCAGATATCGACCAAAATGTGGACCAGGGTGACCCAGAACATCATCTGTTGGATACCGCTAATTTATTTATATATGTAATACCTGCCAAGATTTCAAGGGTTTTTTATTTCGCCCTGCAGAACATTTTCATTTTCTTCTACTTAATATGGTAGGTGTCACAACCATTTTACAAAGTTTTTCCTAAAGTTATATTTCGCGTCAATAAACCAATCCAATTACCATGTTTCATCCCTTTTTTCGTATTTGGTATAGAATTATGGCATTTTTAAAATTTTTCGTAATTTTCGATATCGAAAAAGTGGGCGTGGTCATAGTCGGATTTCGTTCATTTTTTATACCAAGATAAAGTGAGTTAAAATAAGTGGCTTCAACCGATTTCGCCCATTTTCACAGAAAACATTTAACGCCATAAAATATATGCACCTTCCAAATTTCAAAAGGATTGGTAAATTTGTGTTCAACTTATGGCATTAAAAGTATCCTAGACAAATTAACTGAAAAATGGCGGAGCCACGCCCATTTTGAAATTTTATTTAATTTTTGTATTTCGTTGCACCATATCATTACTGGTGTTGAATGTTGACATAATTTACTTATATACTGTAAAGATATTAAATTTTTTGTTAAAATTTTACTTAAACAATTTCTTTTCATTAAAGTGGGCGTGGTCCTTCTCCGATTTTGCTAATTTTTATTAAGCGTACATATAGTAACAGGAGTAACGTTCTTGCCAAATTTCATCATGATATCTTCATCGACTGCCAAATTACAGCTTGCAAAACTTTTAAATTACCTTCTTTTAAAAGTGGGCGGTGCCACGCCCATTGTCCAAAATTTTACCAATTTTCTATTCTGCGTCATAAGTTCAACTCACCTACCAAGTTTCATCGCTTGATCTGTCTTTGGTAATGAATTATTGCATCAGAATTCGTTTTGGAGGTATGGTTCCTTCGGCAAAAGTTCTTATTTTGATCCCTAGAATACGATTTTCACAGAGCAATGAGCGATTTTTAAATCGACCCGCTCTAGTATGTAGTATATACATATAGGTCCGATCAAAGTGATTTTTTCAGGAAATCTTCTATGATATATTAGAATAAATATCACCAAGTTAAACGTTTTTATATTGGAAATTAAAGCAGAAATGGCTAAAAATTTTCTATCTGAACGATCGGTTGTATGGGATATATATTATATATAGCTCCGATCGAAATTATTTTTTCATGAAATCTTCTATGATATATTAGAATATGATATGATAGAATAAATGTCACCAAGTTTAACGTTTTTATATTGGAAATTAAGAGAGACATTGCCAAAAATCTATCTATCTTTCAACGCTTTTATTTAATTGTCTTGACAACGCCATAGATTGATAAGGAGTGTGATGACTAGTACTTAGGACCTACCTAATTATTTTCTAGCTTTTCGTATTATTATTACTTCATGTAAGTATTGTTTTCAATAAAACCGTTTAACTTAAACAATTTGTTTAAATTATTTTATTGTTGGAGACGATCGAGAACACTTTTCACGACGCGAGAAATTTCACATTCCACGGCAAAACCAATATCGCCAGCCGATTTTGCGCCACCTTTTACGTTTTACTATATCAATATCCCATTTTTCACAAAGAGACTTCGCTTTTTCTATTGCTTCTTCCCTGAGAGTGTCTCAAATTTTAGATTCACGGTTGACAGTTCTTGTTAAAGCATTTTTTAATAATTCCTATTGTAACATTGAACATGAGAAAAAAAGATAGGCATATGCTTTCAATTGTTCCACAACCTGTCGCAAATGTTCTGGATATATGCATGCATTTTTTATTATACAATTTTTTTTCAAGAAATCAGTTATAATAATAATACAAACTATCCAGGAAGTTCTGCTTTGCGGACCATTGGCGCCCCCTGTGAGTAGCGCAAGATGCCGCTCCCTTGCCCTCCCCCCCCCCCCCTCTCTACGCCATTGCTTCGACAGATACTGCTCTACGTATATAATAGTAAAGAAAATATCAGAGATAATAAAACTAATAAAAATTAAAAATATAAAACAAAATATCGCAGTAACAAAAAAATGACGAAATAAAAGAATAAAATGAAATAAATTATCACAGATCATATTGTAACGAATTATGGGGATTTTTGATGTTTATGTATTTTCTGCTAACGTTCGAATCGCTAAGCTGTTGAATAAATCACTCCAATATTCAGTATTGCAAACTGGGCTTTATTTAGGTTACTTTGGGAGTAGTACTTTACAATTATACTTCACAACAAATAGCGTGTTTACATCAAAATTGATTAGTCATTCCTCAGCTTGCGCTGCTTTTATACTCTCTGTTGCCTCGCCCGCATATTTCTACTAAGGTCTATACGTTTCGCCTTCTAGAACTGTTGCATCTCCTGCTTGGTAATTGTGCTATATTCGTGTATATGTGTGAGTAACTACTTCTGCTGATAACTACATATGTATGTATGATAAATCTATTCTTCGCCTTCTATGTATGTGTATAAATGATGATTGATGTGTTCATGTACACAAGTGTAGCTGGCTTTGATGTTTTTGCTGTTGTGCCTTAATTTACTAACAGCTTAGCTATGCTAAAATTGGCCACACTGCCCTCCACCTAAGGCGGATCGTCGCGATCAGACAACACAAAAGCTGCCAGCCTTTCCAAATGAACCACTTTCATTTTCTTTCGTTATTTGCCAATGGTTTGTTTGCGGTAAACTACATCGCTGATTCGGTTTACAACTTTGTATGGGCCTTTCCAATTTTCTTTCGTTGTTTTCCAAAGGTTTGTATGCGGTAAACTACATCGTTGATCCGCTTTACAACTTTGTACGGGCCTTCCCAATTACGCTGCACCTTCAGGGAAAACACTTTTCTCCGTTGTGGGTGTATAACAGCACCAAATCTCCTTCCGAAGACTTTCCGAATTAATTGCTTTATCGTACCTCGCTTTCATCTTGTCACTAACAATCTTGGTTCGTTGTCCTTTTCGAATGCCGTTTTTTTGGAACACAGCTGATTCAAAATTTCTCCTTTGGTCAGAATGTAGATCCATTGGTACACCATACCATGCAACCCAATTGTTTTTAAACTTCCTGATTTGGAATTGGGTATACCTCTGGCCATTTGTTGAAATAATCCATAACCACCAACACGTATTTGTTTCCGCGGTTGCGAGTAGGAAATAGACCTGCGATATCCATGGTGATTCTTTCAAATGCTTCACCTGAAATATACTACTTCATTTGCCCATGACTTCGTGTTTTGGGCCCTTTCGCGCTGCTGCAAACCTCGCAGTTGGCAATCAACTCAGTGACAGTCTGACGGCAACCTACTCAATAGAATCTTCTTAATTTTTTCGAGCGTCTTCGTGATTCCAAGACGACCTCCACTTGGACCATTATGTAGCTAGTTAATAACTTCAGGAATCCTTTTCCTGGGAACAAGTATCAGTTTCTTCTTGCATTGACCATCCTCACAGTCCCATATTCGATGCAGGCAAATGGATATCAATTGTAAACTGTTCCGCTTGGCCCAATATGACTTCGCAATAGGAGTCTATGCTGCCATCTCCTCTTTATTTGGTCTTTCGTTTCGCTCGAGCCCTTTCATAACATGTGACAGATCTGTATTTTCTACCTGACACTTCCTCAGTTGTTCCATGTGCCATTCATCCGAACACGTTATAGTCAAAAGCCGCACATCTATGATGTTTTGCTTAACCTCAAATTTTGGACAGTGTTTGCATTCCACATTACATGGTCTTCGTGACACTGCATCGGAATTCCCATGGGTACTACCTTTCCGATGCTAAATGGAAAACTCATATAATTCCTCTACGGTTTTCGAATTGATCGGCTGTAATATGCAACTACCTTCTCTTGTCCATCGACCAGTTGTGACAAAACTCCTCCCATAGCATATCCAATCGCATCTGTATCTAAAATAAACCTTGCTCCTGGAATCGGATATGCCAATTTTGGGGCAGTGCCCAAGCGCTCTTTCAATGTTTCGAAAGCCACTTTTTGCTCCTTCTTCTATTCAAAAGCTTTATTTGTTCTTGTAAGCTCGTGGAGGCTATGGGCTAGGCTGGAAAAGTTTGGTACAAATCGGCGGTAATATGTGCACTGCCAAAGGGAACTTCTTAATTCATGCAGGTTCTGTGGTCTTGGCCAATCTTTTACAGCTTCTATCCGCAGTGCAGATGCCCTTTGTCGTTACCTTTTGACCCAACTAACTTCCTTTCTTTTTAAAGAGCGAACTTAGCTTCAGACTAACGCCATATATTCTCTGGAAAACTTCCTCCAAGTTCTTAAGATGTTCGTCAAAATTCTTTCCCAATACGTTGATGTCGTCCAGGTACACCAATCATGTTTTCCAATGTGTAACGTAGAGTTCCAATAATATAACCCCCACTGTACCTCTTTCCTTACTTGAACCTGACTGAAACTATGCCTATATAGTATATCAACAACCAACAGCTGATGGCAGGCAGTTACAGCAACAAGGCACCACAATATGGTAAATGGCAATATACAGAAGTGCCAAAGTAGTGGTGTAATTCTTAAATGCTTTGTAACGCAAGCCGCATAAAGGGAGTGAATTTGCCATCAGCAATTCAGTTCCCGCAGGTGATACAGCGGGAGTGGTTGTCTTTTTAAAGACACAATTACAACTACGGCTAGCTAGCTGAGTGGAAGGGGCGCTGTCATGGCCTTCACCTGGGCTGGACGACGAGAGTGGTGTCTTCGGACTATATCCCTCCGTCGCCCACCTAGGTGTTGAGTGGAACGACGCCCTAATGACGAAGCCGCCCCACCCCCCCCCCCCCCCCCCCCCCCCCAGCTCTGGTATAGTAAGCTAGCCGGAGAGGATGCCTAAGGCATATCTGACCACTCCCACTAGCGAGCTGGGGAGAAGAGAGCCGGCCGTGATGCGAGTCACTCCTTCCTGCGCCTGGACGACGAGGGTGGTGCTTCGGACTATCACCCTCCGTCGCCCTGGTGTCGTAAGGAATGGCTCGGCGCCCGAATGACCGCACGCCCCCCTCAGCACAGCTCTGGTTTCGGCCGTGAACCGATGCGTGCGCACAAGGGGCTACCGCTGTGCCGTTAAGGTGCACTTCCCCGCCCCGGATCGATCACGATGTCTCGGCTGGTGCAGTCGCGCCCACTTGTGCACCTTCTATCTAGCATACAAGTAGGAAGGCGGCGTTGTCCAGCGGTAGAGGCAGCACTAACCACGTCCTCGTAGTGGCTTGTAGGTATCCCGCCCGTCCGATCCCGCCCACGACCGATCCGTCCTATAACACCGACGACTACCCCTACCGAAACAACCCGCCGCTGTACAGGTAAAACCCCTTATCTGCATACCTTCCTTTCTGCCTTCGCCCAGGCACGCGCCTGCTGCTGTCGTATCGTCTCCCACGGCCGTTGGCCGACCGCCAATCTACCGCCATTCCGCCGCTGCTACGACGACCGCTGGCCGTCCGCTATCCTACCGCCTTTCAGTCGCCGTGCTGAACCCGCCACCACTCCGTCCGCTACTACACCGCCGTTCAGGAAGAAATCAAGCGAAAAGCTACTGAAGGAGTTGGAGCGGAAAGTAAAAGAGGACGAAGGAAAACCAGCTAAGCTACCAACACCGGCAGTAAACGTCGTGGATATTACCCCAACAACCCCGACTAAGTCAGTACCCGCCATCCAGTTACAAAGTCCCCCTCGAGACGAAATGAACGACGGTGGGCTAATGAATACCGTCCGACGCTGGGATTTGCATTTTTATTGAGAGGAGTCGCTTCACGAATTTCTGGAGAAGATAGAACGGCTCCTTCTAACGCTGCCCGAACTTCTACGTGGCAAAGCACTCCTGTGTTACCGCATCCGTAAACAACAAATCAGCCAGTGGAACGATTTTCGAAAGGGAGTGCAAATTTTTTCTTGATTCGGCGCCACATTCAATATTTAGAAGATGCCATCCGACAAACGCATTCAGCAAGGCCGTGAAACAGCCAATATATCTTCGCATTAGAAACGCTGTTCCCCAGCACGCCAAAATGTGTAAGGAAAACCACCTCGAATGGATTTGCGATGGCCTACGTGTTGCATACCGCCCCTTCGTTAAGCGCAGCGAGTTTAGGACATTCGACGAACTCATGGAAATAACGGGGGAGTATGAGCTGCAAAATAGCGAGGAGGCGAAACAGGGCAAAGTGGTGGTCCACAGCCTGTATCATCTTCAAACGGAGTACGATAGCAAGGAGTGCTGCTGGCGCTGCAAGGAACGCGGACACCGCCGCTTCCAATGCAAAGGCCGCTGGAGAATATTTTGCTCCAGGTGTTGACAAGACAAGATCCTCTCCAGGGACTGCCCATGCCCTTCGACCAACCCACCCACCGATTATAACACACCCAGGACGCAGTTAAACTATATGAAAGCAAGCCACCAAACATCATTGGTGCGGTCACAGAAACCAATGGAACCACCAGCCTGCGAGTCCACGGTCGAAATGCAAGTAGATGGCCGTTTCTACATATCAGTAATTATCGAGGGCATGAGCGTGCGCGCACTAGTGGACACTGACGCCACTCTATCACACGTCGATGAGTCATTACGGAATCACCTGCAGAGGAACGACATCAAACCACATCGTAACCAGAGTAACATACAACTGGCAGACCAGACGTGTGTCTATAGCTCGAAGTCCTACCCAGCAAGGATTGTGTACAAAGGAAGGACGACTAACATAATGATATCCTTCATTCCGAACCTGGCAGAAGGGAAGATCTTGGGAATGGCCTTTCTACGGGAGAGGGGAATCACCCTCACGCTTGATGGCCAACCGTTAGAAGCCACCTTGACCAGGAGATCAGCTGAACTAGACACACTATGTGCAATGATTAGCCGGGAACACGTGAACAATGGCCAAAATTCGGAGCAGGACATTTTTTCAGCGCAACACCAGAAGCGACTGAGCAAAACCTTTGGCCCAATTACAGCGGCGGAACATTCGACCATCCTGAAGCATAACCGACCGCTGAAGCGACGCTTCTACCCCCGTTACTCGCGACGCAAAAATAAAGCTTCCGTAAAGAGTACCGAAAAGGAGCACCGAACGCGATATGCAATGCGCCCTCCCGCAGCCCGTTACACAACACTGAACCAGACATACTTTACGCAATATCCGCGGCCATGGGATATAGTAACCGACTTCGTGCGACCACTACCGCGTTCCAAGCAAAGAAGCACTTACCTCCTCGCCATGATCTACAAATTCTACATGTGGGTGGAGTTAATCCCGGTGCGCCAAGCATGCTCAAAGCGCTACAAGAAAGGGTCATATACCAACTTGGTTGTCCGAAAACCTTCCTCACCGACAATTAGAAGCACTTCTTCGGAAGAGCGTTAGCACCGTTCCTGAGCGACCACCGCACATGATATCAGGAGATTCCACAAATCGCTTTTGCAATAAATATGGTCAGCAAAGATGGTATAAAGGCATCTTCAGCAGGTATAAACTTCTGCGAAATAAAGCGACGCCAGAGCGGTTGCACACGGAGGAAGCAGGATCAGTGGTCAGCGAACCGAGTGAAAATTCAAAGGGTGCCAATTTCTTTCGGACCACATTTTACCGAATACAAGATGGCCATGATGAAATCACAACCAGAGTAAGATGAGAACAACGAAGAAGATGATTGATCCCAAGTTATATATTAAATTAAATTAATTAAATATTCTGTTAGTTTTAAAAACAATGAAATTGCAATTATTTTTGCGTTGTAAAAAAACCTGAAATGTAAACATTAACTTTGTTAGATATAAGTGGCTTGGAATGATTGTGTATATTTTTGGAAAAAGAGGAAAAAATATTTATTAAAGTGCGTCACCCACATGCACACCGACATAATATCTAGGCCATGCCTGGAGATCCATCTTTCCCTACAGCAGCTTCCGTCAACCGAAGTAGGAGGGGGACTGTAACGCACCGTTCAAATAATATAACTCCCACTGTACCTCTTTCATCCTTTGTAGCATTCACTCATTAATTTATTCATTCATTTGTACAAACATACATTTCAACCCGTTTTGGAATGTCTTAAAATACTTTGACTCTTACATACATATTAATACATTTGTACAAACATATATTTTGTACACCGTGCATCATCTGGTAACTTGAACCTTGGTATACTACTGTTCAAAGCTTGCTCGCCACAAGCCTTTACCTGTATACAAATTATTAACATAATTTACTTATGCTTGCGTTGCAGATTCCACAGATAATTTTATTTATGCTTAGAATGTAGTTCCCAGGGAACTGAACTGAATGTATATGTATGTAATACACTTAGTTTGTAAGAATTAGTATGTAACGTAGCAAATGCTACGCCACAATATCTATTTTCTATTTAGCGCCCACCCCTAACATCATATTTTCCATTTACTGCCCACCCCTAGTAGTGTATGTACCGACATACATATATACATACATACCGGCCCAGCAACCATCGCGCAAGCACAAAGCAAGCCAGCGATGGTGAACGCACAATGCTTTGGAATTTTCATTCGTGGCGCGCTGTGCGCGACAATGCGAGCATAATTCCCAACGTGTTCATAGTTACCTATGAATAAGATGATTGGCCGGAATACACCAGGCACACTTCGCCGTAGGTAAGTGAAGTGCGTGTCGGCCGCCACTGGCGGTCGACAAGGGGTGCCCTTTGGGTTAGGAGGGTGCGTTACAAGGTCGGTTCCACCGTTGGTACGCCCCCCCTGCTTATCGGACACCCCGCAGGTTTACCCACATTTCCGGTGAGTAAGACGGGATTCACACCCCTTATTACTCATCGGAAAGGTAATGCACTAGCAGCCTTCTCGGGTAGGAAGGAAACCCGTCCCAACGCCATTGGCGGGGCGGATTTCCCCAGTACTCTAGTAGACTGCTCGAGCCAATATAAATACATTGTAGGGACTCCCTTTGGGTCGAGGGGGGTAAAGTTACAAGGTCGGTTCTGCCGATGGTACTTCCCCCCCAGGCCTATTGGGCAGCCCTACCCATATTCCAGGGACTCCCTTTGGGTCGAGGGGGGTAAAGATACAAGGTCGGTTCTGCTGATGGTACTTCCCCCCCGGCCTATTGGGCAACCCTAATATTTTGCTATCATCTCCTCTGAGTAAGACGGGACTCACCCCCCCCCCCCCCCTATTACTCAGAGGAAGGGTAATGCACGGATATACGGCTCAGGTAAGAGGGGAACACTTCCCAACGCCTGCGGCGGGACAAACTCCCCTACTACCCTAGCCGAATACCCGAGCCAATATATTGTAGTTAGTTAGCCTCATACTAATATAGACACTTCGCCGTAGGTACAACATCATCGCCATCCCGATCCTTGGACATTCCATCCCGAAGTCTAGCCACCACCGTCGTCATAGCTATTTGGTGAGAGCCACCGTCACTCAGTACTCTCTCTCTGGGCGTGATCCTAACTACCGCCGTCACTGCTACCGCCGTTAGCACCCCTTAGCGAGAGCCACCGTCGTCTCCACCATCTCGGCCACCGCTAGCTAGCACTCTATCTCTCTCTCTGCGGAGAGCCGTCGTCCTTGGATTATAATATAAGCGATACTACTTAGTGAACATCTCTCTCTCTCTCCTGGATTCAAGGTTGTGGATATTTTAGCCTGAGAGCCGCGTGTGTGTGTGTGTTCGAAATCAACACTAATTTACTGTTTTTTATTTAGGTGGGGGAAGTGGGACCTCCATCCGACTCTGGATTGACTTGAGCATACCTCAGCCCTTGACCAAACCCACCTCATAAATGGCGCCCGAGCAGGGACCCGTCTCCTCAGGCGACTGTGCCAAAACCAACGAGAGCACCAACACTGTAGGAACGGGTTCACCGAACACACAACCAACAATTGACACAAAGATAAGCGAAACCACCACCACCACGCTCAACGTCGACTTTCTAGGCTGGATTTACCTGCTGAAGAAGGAGAGGCTAATCGAAGAATGCAAACGCTACCGAATCTACGCCGAAGAAAATACCGTCACCGAATTGCGCAGCACACTCAGCGCATACGTCCGAGACCAACGAAAGCGTAAGTCAACAGAAAATCTTTTGAGGGAGGTAGAGATGGAGATCACCGCCGAAGAGGCCCGGCCAGTCACATATACGCAAAACACCACGCCGGCCGTCTCAATCAAAACAATATCCCCCCAGCGCGAGCAGAGCGGCATAAGTAACACGGAGGTCATGAATACAGTCCGCCGCTGGGATGTACATTACGCTGGAGGCCTGGTGTATTCCGGCCAATCATGCATTGCGAGCACCCACTCCTACCCGGTCAAGGTCAAATACAATGATCAAACAGCCAGTATGTTGGTGTCTGTTATCCCAAATTTGGCCGAGAGTGTTATCCTGGGTATGGACTTTTTGGCAAAGCGCAACGTTACCGTCTCACTGGATGGAAAGCCCCTTACCACAGCCGGTGCAACCAAAGCAAACGCACCCGTAACCCTGCATTACATACGAGAAGCGGAACACCTCAACGAAGAGCGAAAGATAGAACACCTAGAGCTCATAGAAACACATCAAAAAGCACCCACATACCTAAAAGGGCCAAACACTGCCGCAGAACACATACACAACACAACACTAAAACAAAGTTATTACCCGGCCATCCTCCTCAGCAACAATGGTGTGCAACTCGTCACGAACGCTCCGGCAACGATCCTGAAGGATCATAACATCACCCACCGATTTACCAAACCGGGTGCCCCCCACAAAAATCCTACCGATTGCGTTAATCGCGTTATCAAAACAAGGGTGGCACAACGTACGAAACAAGACCATCGGAACTGGCAACGGGAATTACCAGAAAAAGCGTTCGCCATAAATACGACCCAACACAAATCAACCGCCGAAATAAATTTTAACCGCAACTTCGTTGGGCCGAGAGAAGCACGAACGAAATATGCCATGCCCGAAGAACCGCCTCCATTCGACGCAGTACCGTGGCCCGCAAATAAGCCACGAATACTGGACGCTAAGGTATTCTGGAACCCGCCATTAATAGCCGGCCATCTAAACGCCATCGTATGCGACAAACCAACCGCTGGTGACACTATACCGTATGCACCAAACCTAGAGCCACACGATACTATTAATGGAAACCACGCCCAGACTTCTTTGCCCGGACTATGGCTAAATCGCAAAAAGGGTGTAACACGGCACGTAGGGTGGACGAAGAACACGCCATAATCAAGCTGAAAGAACACTACAAGATGGTACGATTCGCTGGCTGAGGAGAAGCAAGATCCGACCTAGTTTGATAAGTTTTCTATACATGAAATGTAAATTTAAAATGTAATATAAAAATGTACATACGTATATACCTTAATCTTGAAATGTAAATTTAAAATGAATTTCTACTTGCAATGTAAATTTAAACACACATGAAATGTACACATTATTGTTGAAAAAAAAAAAAAAAAAAATCAATCAATCATAATAATAAAAACATCAACGAACACATATACACACATGTCGGCCTAGCCATCGGATTCAACCGATGATAAAACATACCTGGGCTCTGCCCATGGTAGTTCAGGCCTCCGCGAAAAAACCCTAGAATACCACAACCTTTCGTCCGCCGAAGTAGGAGGGGGACTGTAACGTAGCAAATGCTACGCCACAATATCTATTTAGCGCCCACCCCTAACATCATATTTTCCATTTACTGCCCACCCCTAGTAGTGTATGTACCGACATACATATATACATACATACCGGCCCAGCAACCATCGCGCAAGCACAAAGCAAGCCAGCGATGGTGAACGCACAATGCTTGGGAATTTTCATTCGTGGCGCGCTGTGCGCGATAATGCGAGCATAATTCCCAACGTGTTCATAGTTACCTATGAATAAGATGATTGGCCGGAATACACCAGGCACACTTCGCCGTAGGTAAGTGAAGTGCGTGTCGGCCGCCACTGGCGGTCGACAAGGGGTGCCCTTTGGGTTAGGAGGGTGCGTTACAAGGTCGGTTCCACCGATGGTACGCCCCCCCCCTGCTTATCGGACACCCCGCAGGTTTACCCACATTTCCGGTGAGTAAGACGGAATTCACACCCCTTATTACTCATCGGAAAGGTAATGCACGAGCAGCCTTCTCGGGTAGGAAGGAAACCCGTCCCAACGCCATTGGCGAGGCGGATTTCCCCACTACTCTAGTAGACTGCTCGAGCCAATATAAATACATTGTAGGGACTCCCTTTGGGTCGAGGGGGGTAAAGTTACAAGGTCGGTTCTGCCGATGGTACTTCCCCCCCAGGCCTATTGGGCAGCCCTACCCATATTCCAGGGACTCCCTTTGGGTCGAGGGGGGTAAAGTTACAAGGTCGGTTCTGCCGATGGTACTTCCCCCCGGCCTATTGGGAAACCCTAATATTTTGCTATCATCTCCTCTGAGTAAGACGGGACTCACCCGCCCCCCCCCCCCCCTATTACTCAGAGGAAGGGTAATGCACGGATATACGGCTCAGGTAAGAGGGGAACACTTCCCAACGCCTGCGGCGGGACAAACTCCCCTACTACCCTAGCCGAATACCCGAGCCAATATATTGTAGTTAGTTAGCCTCATACTAATATAGACACTTCGCCGTAGGTACAACATCATCGCCATCCCGATCCTTGGACATTCCATCCCGAAGTCTAGCCACCACCTTCGTCATAGCTATTTGGTGAGAGCCACCGTCACTCAGTACTCTCTCTCTGGGCGTGATCCTAACTACCGCCGTCACTACTACCGCCGTTAGCACCCCTTAGCGAGAGCCACCGTTGTCTCCACCATCTCGGCCACCGCTAGCTAGCACTCTATCTCTCTCTCTGCGGAGAGCCGTCGTCCTTGGATTATAATATAAGCGATAGTACTTAGTGAACATCTCTCTCTCTCTCCTGGATTCAAGGTTGTTGATATTTTAGCCTGAGAGCCGCGTGTGTGTGTGTGTTCGAAATCAACACTAATTTACTGTGTATTTATTTAGGTGGGGGAAGTGGGACCTCCATCCGACTCTGGATTGACTTGAGCATACCTCAGCCCTTGACCAAACCCACCTCATAAGTATAAGTAGGTACTTTATCTTATAGAAATTTTGTATAAAAGAAACAGCTTTTTAATAAAGAACTCAATTCTATCTGGTGCCGCTAAATGGGAACTACAACCGAATTTTATTTATTTTCATTACCCAATCATTACATGGCGATCCTGCCATACTGCCTAAATCGGCATCATACTGCCTAAATCGGCATCATACTGCCTAAATTGGCATTCTACGAACGATCCTGCCAGCTCTGCTTAAATTAGCAGGACTGATTTCATTTTAAAATATTCTTGAAAATGTTTACTTTCTGCAAAGGAGTTCAAGGCATCAATCTTGCAACGACGAATGAAGGAAAAACTTTTTTGGTCTTTGATACGGATGGCATTTTCATTAAACTGCAACAACCAAAACCGCATAGCGAAGTGGAATAAACTAGAGTATGACCATATACCCTAATAAAAACTTTTTTGGCCTTTGATACGGATGGCATTTTCATTAAATAGAACAACCAAACCGCATAGCGAAGTGGAATAAACTAGAGTATGACCATATACACTAATAAAACTATTTTTGGTCTTTGATACTGATGGAATTTTCACTAACTACAACAACCAAAACCGCATTGCGAAGTGGAATAAACATGAGTAAAACCATATACACTAATAACAAGTAAGGAAGGTTAAGTTCGAGTGTAACCGAACATTACATACTCAGTTGAGAGCTATGGTGACAACATAAGGGAAAATAACCATGTAGGAAAATGAACCGAGGGTAACCCTAGAATGGTTCTATAGGTGGACGCCATTTAGGGATATCGCCATAAAGGTGCATCAGGGTTGACTCTAAAATTTGTTTGTACGCTTTGGGTATCAAATGAAATGTGTTAATGGGTATTTTAAAAGGGAGTGATCCTTAGTTCCATAGGTGGACGCCGTTTCGAGATATCGCCATAAATGTGGACCAGGGGTGACCCTAGAATTTGTTTGTACGATATGGGTATCAAATGAAAGGTGTTAATGGGTATTTTAAAAGGGAGTAATCCTTAGTTCCATAGGTGGACGCCGTTTCGAGATATCGCCATAAAGGTGGACCAGGGGTGACTCTAGAATATGTTTGTACGATATGGGTATCAAATAAAAGGTGTTAATAACTATTTTAAAAGGGCGTGGGGCTTAGTTCTATAGGTGGACGCCTTTTCGAGATATCGCCATAAAGGTGGACCAAGGGTGACTCTAGAATGTGTTTGTACGATATTGGCATCAAATTAAAGGTATTAATGAGTGTTTTAAAAGGGAGTGGTGGTAGTTGTATATGTGAAAGCGTTTTCCAGATATCGACCAAAATGTGGACTAGGTTGACCCAGAACATCGTCTGTTGGATACCGCTAATTTATTTATATATATAATACCTGCCAAGTTTTCAAGGGTTTTTTATTTCGCCCTGCAGAACTTTTTCATTTTCTTCTACTTAATATGGTAGGTGTCACAACCATTTTACAAAGTTTTTTCTAAAGTTATATTTCGCGTCAATAAACCAATCCAATTACCATGTTTCATCCATTTTTTCGTATTTTTCGAATTTTTTTTTTCGTAATTTTCGATATCGAAAAAGTGGGCGTGGTCATAGTCGGATTTCGTTCATTTTTTATACCAAGATAAAGTGAGTTCAGATAAGTACGTGAACTAAGTTCAGTAAAGATATGTCGATTTTTGCTCAAGTTATCGTGTTAACGGCCATCCGGAAGGACAGCCGGACGACTGTGTATAAAAACTGGGCGTGGCTTTAACCGATTTCGCCCATTTTCACAGAAAACAGTTATCGTCATAAAATCTATGCCCGTACCAAATTTCAAAAGGATTGGTAAATTTTTGTTCGACTTATGGCATTAAAAGTATCCTAGACAAATTAAATGAAAAAGTGCGAAGCCACGCCCATTTTGACATTTTCTTTTATTTTTGTATTTTGTTGCACCATATCCTTACTGGAGTTGAGTTTTGACATAATTTACTTATATACTGTAAAGATATTAAATTTTTTGTTAAAATTTTACTTAAAAAAAAATTTTTTTTTAAAGTGGGCGTGGTCCTTCTCCGATTTTTCTAATTTTTATTAAGCGTTATATAGTAATAGGAGTAACGTTCCTGCCAAATTTCATCATGATATCTTCAACGACTGCCAAATTACAGCTTGCAAAACTTTTAAATTACCTTCTTTTAAAAGTGGGCCGTGCCACGCCCATTGTCCAAAATTTTATTAATTTTCTATTCTGCGTCATAAGTTCAACTCACCTACCAAGTTTCATCGCTTTATCTGTCTTTGAACGAATTATCGCACTTTTTCGGTTTTTCGAAATTTTCGATATCGAAAAAGTAGGCGTGGTTATAGTCCGATATCGTTCATTTTAAACAGTTCTCAGGAACCTACATACCAAATTTCATCAAGATACCTTAAAATTTACTCAAGTTATCGTGTTAACGGACGGACGGACGGACATGGCTCAATAAAATTTTTTTTCGATCCTGATGATTTTGATATATGGAAGTCTATATCTATCTCGATTTCCTTATACCTGTACAACCAACCGTTATCCAATCAAACTTAATATACTCTGTGAGCTCTGCTCAACTGAGTATAAAAATATTTTTGGAGTAAAGCCATATACACTAATAAAAATATTTTTTGCATTTGATACGAATGGCATTTTCATTAACTACAACAACCAAAACCGCATAGCGAAGTGGAGTAAATGTGGAGCTTGTTGGAGGTTCTACGTGCGATGACCAGGATTTTATAGTATTTATCTTATTATGTATTTATTATCTAGGTAATTGTAGTTTACGGGCAAAAAGTGGATTTTTTGCCAATAAATTTAAGAATTTTTTTTCCCCTTTCCATCTCTAATTTTTTTTTAAATGAATGATATAAATAGTTAGGAAGAATTTGACGCTTTGTTCTTGCGTCGTAGCAAACTAACTGAGGAAGAAGAAAAAAAAATTAGAAGAGGTAGTATCAAAAGCAGTAGAAGTAAGAACAGTAGAAATAACTAAACAGGGCCCTAAGGCAATTACCATAGAAGAATATAGGCGTAGAAATCAGCAACATGAAATAGAGGAACCAAAGACTCCAAAAGCAGATAAAATCAAAAGAAAGAGAGGAGGTAAAAAATTAAACCTCAGAAAAACGATAGCAATTTTGTACCGAAAAATTAACTTATCCACACACATAGAGGAAAGAATTCGATTAAAGACAGAAATAAGAAAAATCAAGGGCATATAAAGTAAGCATTTTCAATGGAGAATGCATTGCCTGATGACCTTGTTTACGAGGCTATCAACCGCATTGTTGATAATATAGAATTGGAAAATAGGAATTTTGAGAAAGATACAATATCATTAAAGAAATTAAAAGAAGCACAAAAGTCTCATTTAAAAAATGGTGGAAACTGATAGGCATGCCTAGGGAACCCACCTTAGAAAATGTATTAATACCCAGACTAACCACAGCGGAAGAAAGGTTGAGGTTCGAAGTTAAATATATGGGACGTACCGACTAATATTAATGAATAAATAAATAAACAAATATAAGAAAATTTTAGCAATTATTATTTCAAATGGGAGGCAAAGGAAACAAAGTAGAAGAACCCAATGCAAACGTAATTAATTCCTTTCAGTTCGTTGACCATAGTGAAGCATTAGAATTTATCAAAATCTTGTTGCTAATATTAACAATTTGCACTTGCCTCAATTTGTTTCTCAAATTATACTCAGCTCACAATAAATTCTTAAAGAAAATATACATGAGCCGAGCAGATGGTCTAGACAAAGTCTAATTCTAAGGGAAAATTATATATATCCCAATGGAGAAATGGGAAACCATTCTAGTCTAATTCTAAAGAAAATTATATATATCCCAATGGAGAAACGGGAAACCATTCTGAATAAGCTTAAGGAAGAGAGGACCTTGGTGGAAAAATCTTATAAGTGTATCAATAAAAATACAACCATACTAAGCTTTACTGTGTCGAAACACCTCACGACAATATTACAGTCGTTAAACTATATAGGAAAACTCATACAAAGGGTATATAGCAATTTAACAGCTAAACATCAGATAGAAGCACAACACACTTTTTCCAGTGTCAGGGATAAATTGGTATCCTCACTGAGTAGATATAACGGTGAGGCATTGGGACATTTGAAAAGGAAATAGAAATAGATTTTGTTGCCCTATTCCCCCCAATTGAGGGGAAGCTCTAAAAATTGAAATTACTGATAAAAATTCGCAAACAGAAAGCGACAAAATGCCACAAACAATAGTCGAATTTTTAAAGACTTCTTCGCCAGTTCTGCCAGAATTCGATGGTATAGCTGAGAACTTGAATAGCTTCTTAGATGCTTTGGATATCCTAGAACAAATTAAGGATACACATGAAGCTATAGCAGTTTCGATGATAAAAACCAAGCTGAAAGGAACAGCCAGAAACCTATTAAGCACTGAAAGCTCAATTCAAGCAATAAAACAAAAATTAAAAAGCAATTAAAATCCTGAACATCCACGAACGTAGATGAACATAGAACGGCAAACCAATACACTGCTGAAATTGAAAGACTCACAAAATCGTTGGAAGGTGCTTACATATCTGACGGACTAACACCAGAGTTAGCAAACAAGTATGCTACACAATCAGCTGTGAAAGCTTTGTGTAAAAATTGCTCCAACGACAAGGTAAAAACAATTATGCAAGCTGGAACGTTCACAAGAATGAATGAATAAAAAAAAAAAAAAATCCATCAGAAATATCCGAAATGTTACACAACAGCAAAACCAACAAACTCCACACCAATAAATAAAAAATTATATATTTTCAATTTACACCTTAATAGCTACATATCTTCCAGAACAACTCTGAATGATCCCAAATCAACCCTCCTAATCGATACGGGAGCGGATATTTCAATAATAAAAAAGGGTCAAATTGACAGTAATGTTACGATAAATAATTCTCAAAAAACGGATACTAGAGGACCAATTGACCAATGTCAAGGAATAACAAACAAAAAATAAAAAACTCGAAAATGAGGCCAACAATTAGGAAAACTTAGAAAGATTAAATAAAAATTTTCCAAATTTTGCAAATAAATCACTTAATGCATTATGTGCAGAATTCATTGAAATTTTTTCATTGGAAACAGAACCAATTACCACTAATAATTTTTACAAACAAAAACTTCATATGAAATACAATAACACAGTCTACGTAAAAAATTATAGTATACCAGTAAATAAATTAAAGTTGACATAATAGAACCCTCAATCTCAGAATTTAATAGTCCAATTTTATTAGTACCGAAAAAATCACTCCCGAATAACCAAGAAAAAAGATGGAGAACGGTTGTAGATTACAGACAGGTAAATAAAAAATTAAGCTCAGATAAATTCCCTTTACCAAGAATTGATGACATACTAGATCAATTAGGTAGAGCTAAATATTTTTCATGCTTAGATTTAATGTCTGGATTTCACCAGATTGAACTCAGCGAAGAATCAAGAGATATCACATCCTTTACAGCAGATAATGGTACTTATCGTTTTAAAAGATTACCGTATGGCCTTAAAGTAGCACCGAACTCGTTCCAAAGAATGATGACATTAGCATTTGCAGGCTTAAAACCTCCACAAGCATTACTATACATGGACGATTTAGTCGCATTAGGATGCTCCGAAAATCATATGAATAAAAATTTACGAGGTGTTTTCGCAACTTGTAGAAAATATAATTTAAAATTACATCCGGATAAATGTTTATTTTTCAACCAAGAAGTAACTTACCTTGGTCATAAATGCGCAAGCAAAGGAATTTTGCCAGACTCCAATAATATCGAAATTGTTAAAAATTTCCCAACCCCTATAAATGCGGATGAGGCGAAAAGATTCGTCGCATTTTGCAATTATTACAGAAGATTTATTCCACATTTTGCAGAATATTCTAGAATAATAACAAGACTTTGCAAGAAAATGTAGTTTTCGACTGTACAGAGGATTGCAAAAAATCCTTTGACTATTTGAAAGCTGCGTTAATAAGCCTTAATATCCTACAATATCCCGATTTCAATAAACAATTTTGTATAACAGCTGACGCAAGTGGATATGCTTGCGGAGCAATATTAAGCCAAGAGTATGAAGGAAAACAATTGCCAATTGCCAATGGATCAAGATTATTTACTAAAAGAGAAATTAATAATAATTCAATGGGCCATAACATACTTTAGACCATACATTTACGGTAGAAAATATTTAGCCAAAACAGACCACACACCCTTAACATTCCTATTTTCGATGAAAAATTATGCATCAAAATTAACTCGAATCAGATTAGATCTGGAAGAATATGATTTCGAGGTGGAGTATATCGCAGGTAAAGAATACATAGTTTTCTAATTTTCATGCATAGATATTAAAGACCTAAAACAAATCGCTTCCCAAGGCCGTCGGTTCTATGTACCGGAGCGACTCGTGATTTTTCCCGACCAAGGACTGTCATTTCAGTGTAACCCCATTTAATTGCGTCCCTTCCACAAATTGTCATCCTCCCAGCAGCTCCTTGCAGCGGGACTGCTCCATATTCTTTTGCTCCGGGAAGCTATCGAACCCAATTCAGGTCCGTCTCCTGACCCCGGTCCTGAGAAATGGTTTTGCTGCATCTGCTGGAAAAGAATCTTTTTAGGAAGGTCATACTCTTGTAGGTGTGAGATTTTAGCGTATCAAATAGAAGAAACGACGTTCTGCACTATAAAGGGAGACGCCCCCACGCGTATGGTAGGAATCTGTCACAGTTAGCCGGATATTTCAATCGTGAGCGCAGAATTCATAAACTGCGTTAACTGGCAGCCGATGGTAACATTGGCATCCGACCACCTGCCTATACTTATTTCGCTCGAGCGTCCCGCCGACTTCATCGTCGCAGAAAAACGCACTTTCCTTAACTTTAAAAAAGGAAAGTGGGACGAATACAAATCCTTTACAGACAACCGCTTTGCTGCCCTCCCTATCCCAGCTGATGCCCGCCAAGGGGAGCGTGCTTTCCGCAGGGTCATTGAATCCGCCTCGGCTCGTTTCATTCCCGTCAGTAGAATTTCCGAAATTCGGCCCCACTTCCCGGCAGAGGCCGCAAGTTTAGCGAGAGAACGTGACCTTATAAGACAGCTCGATCCCGGCGACCCCAAATAAGGGATATAAATGTGGATGAACACAAGCGGGCGAAATGGGAGGGCACCTAAGGTGTTGTAACCTCTCTGCCGGTGTAGGTAACCTTTGGTCCACTGTAAAGTCCCTATCGAATCCGTGTAGGCACAATGACAAAGTTTGAAAACAGACGGAGGGCCAACAGACACGCACGTAAACATAAGTTCAGCGCGTCACCAATTACCATCACCGCCAAAGAGGTTGAGGATGCCATCGGTCATGCTAAACCAGCCAAAGCAGTGGGAATAGACACCATAGCCATGCCGATGCTTAAAAGCCTAGGGAAAGAGGGTGGTGCCGCTACTAAAGTTTGGGAAACCAGCCAACCTAGGAGAGTCATATCGCCCTATATCTCTCCTATCGCCAGTAGCCAAGACGCTTGAATCCATTTTGCTCCCCCACTTCAAAGCAAATTTGCAGCTAGCCTGTCATCAGCATGGTTTTAGAAAACTCCATAGCACCACCACCGCGCTAAATGCCATTAGCACCCAGATAAATTGCGGTTTAAATAAGAAGCCCCACCATAGAACATTAATCGTAGCGCTAGACCTATCAAAAGCTTTTGATACGGTCAACTATGGCACGTTACTGCAAGACTTGGAAGGGTCTACCCTTCCCCCATGTCTTAAAAGGTGGACCGCAAATTATCTGGGTGGTCGGCAGGCATCGGTGCAATTCAGAAACGAAATATCAAAGCCAAGGAAAATTAAACAAGGGGTACCTCAGGGTGGTGTCCTATCCCCACTTTTGTTTAATTTTTACATATCAAAACTACCTTCGCCACCAGAAGGAGTTACTATCGTTTCTTACGCCGATGACTGCACAATAATGGCCACAGGCCCTGGTCCAAAGGTCGATGAGCTTTGCAACAGAATAAACGGCTACCTACCTGATATCTCCAGTTCTTTCGCCTCTCGAAACCTGGCATTATCACCGACTAAATCATCCGCGACCCTATTTACAACTTGGACGTCCCAAATGTCGAACATTTTGAACATCCACGTCGATGGCACTGCGCTACCGACTGTCCTACACCCCAAAATCTTGGGCGTGATGTTTGATCAGGATCTACATTTTGGTGAACACGCAGCCGCAATTGTTCCGAAAATCCAGAGCCGTAATAAAATCCTCAAATCCCTTGCTGGCAGTACTTGGGGAAAAGACAAAGAAACGCTCATTACCACATACAAAGCAATTGGCCAGCCGTTTGCGTGCTACGCGTCCCCTATATGGTCACCAAGCCTAAAAACTTGCCACTGGAAGAAGCTAAAGGCCTGCCAAAGTACTGCGCTCACAACTGCCACGGGCTGTCTTCTTATGTCCCCAGAAAACCATCTACATAATGAGGCGAGAATACTCCCCATCAGGGAGAGAAATGAGATGCTAACCAAACAGTTCCTGTTGAATACCCAGAAACCTGAGCATCCCAACAGACATCTGATTGATGAGGCAGCACCGCCTAGGGACTTAAGGATTCATCTCCGTAAGCATTTTGAGGAACTACGGCACCTGGGAACTCAGCCGTATAAAGCAAAAAAACACAAGCAGGTCCTTGGTTAACTCCACAAACAGGCGTCGGACCTTTATGCCGGAAATTGCCCGGTGAATCCAGTACTCGGGGAACAGTACCCAAAACTTACGGAAGATGAAAGTATACTCCCCAGTGAAACGCGAGTCACTCCGGCTGAACTTCGTTCTGGATACTGTAACAGGTTAAACTCTTACATATCCAGAATTAATCCCGACATACAAAATGTGTGCCCCGCTTGCAATGTGTCCCCACATGACACCTACCATCTCTTTAATTGTAATGCGGAACCAACGCCTCTAACACCCCTTTCATTATGGTCCAACCAGCTATTAGGTGGGGCGAAACATTGCTACAACAACAACCTAAAACAAATATCGGTAGAAGCGTGTAAAATATTAAAAGTTACGACTAGATCGGAAACCAAGAAAAAGTATAACAATAAAGATTCCAGTAGTAAAAACGAAGAAATAAAAAGTCACAAAGAGAACCCAATAATATTTGAAGCGCAAAATAAATGTAAAGTAAAGAGACTAGTCTAGCTCGTTTTAGATCCTCCGAAATTACGTTTCAAAAAAGGAAAGAAAATTTGTAGCGAAATTAATATAAACAAGTAAGGAAGGTTAAGTTCGGGTGTAACCGAACATTACATACTCAGTTGAGAGCTATGGTGACAACATAAGGGAAAATAACCATGTAGGAAAATGAACCGGGGGTAATCCTGGAATGTGTTTGTATGACATGTGTATCAAATGAAAGGTATTAAAGGGTATTTTATGCGGGAGTGGGCTATAGTTCTATAGGTGGACGCCATTTAGGGATATCGCCATAAAGTTGGATCAGGGTTGACTCTAGAATGTGTTTGTGATATGGGTATCAAATTAAAGGTATTAATGAGGGTTTTAAAAAGGAGTGGTGGTAGTTGTATAGGTGGTCGTCTTTTCGATATATAGACATAAAGGTGGACAAGGGGTGACTCTAGAATTCGTTTGTACAATATGGGTATCAAACGAAAGGTGTTAATGAGTATTTTAAAAGGGAGTGGCCCTTAGTTCTATAGATGGACGCCATTTCGAGAAATGGCCATAAAGGTGGACCAGGGGTGACTCTATAATGCGTTTGTACAATATGGGTATCAAACGAAAGGTGTTAATGAGTATTTTAAGAGGGCGCGGGGCTTAGTTCTATAGGTGGACGCCTTTTCGAGATATCGCCGTAAAGGTGGACCAGGGGTGACTCTAGAATGTGTTTGTAGGATATGGGTATCAAATTAAAGATATTAATGAGGGTTTTAAAAAGGAGTGGTGGTAGTTGTATAGGTGGTCGTCTTTTCGATATATAGACATAAAGGTGGACAAGGGGTGGTTCTAAAATTCGTTTGTACAATATGGGTATCAAACGAAAGGTGTTAATGAGTATTTTAAGAGGGCGCGGGGCTTAGTTCTATAGGTGGACGCCTTTTCGAGATATCGCCATAAAGGTGGACCAGGGGTGACTCTAGAATGTGTTTGTAGTATATGGGTATCAAATTAAAGGTACTAATGAGGGTTTTAAAAGGAGTGGTGGTAGTTGTATAGGTGGTCGTCTTTTCGATATATAGACATAAAGGTGGACAAGGGGTGACTCTAGAATTCGTTTGTACAATATGAGTATCAAACGAAAGGTGTTAATGAGTATTTTAAAAGGGCGTGGGGCTTAGTTTGTTTGTACGATATGGGTATCAAATGAAAAGGGTTAATGAGCATTTTGAAAGGGAGTGGGCCTCAGTTCTATGGTGGACGCCTTTTCGAAATATCGCCATAAAGGTGGACCAGGGGTGACTCTAGAATGCGTTTCTACAATATGGGTATCAAACGAAAGGTGTTAATGAGTATTTTAAGAGGGCGCGGGGCTTAGTTCTATAGGTGGACGCCTTTTCGAGATATCGCCATAAAGGTGGACCAGGGGTGACTCTAGAATGTGTTTGTAGGATATGGGTATCAAATTAAAGGTATTAATGAGGGTTTTAAAAAGGAAGTGGTGGTAGTTGTATAGATGGTCGCCTTTTCGAGATACCGAAATAAAGGTGGACCCGGGGTGACTCTAGACTTTGTTTGTACGATATGGGTATCAAATTAAAGGTGTTAATGAGTATTTTAAAAGGGAGTGGGCCTTAGTTCTATAGATGGACGCCATTTCGAGATATCGCCATAAAGGTGGACCATGGGTGACTCTAGAATGTGTTTGTACGATATGGGTATCAAATTAAAGGTGCTAATGAGTATTTTAAAAGGGCGTGGGGCTTAGTTCTATAGGTGGACGCCTTTTCGATATATCGTCATAAAGGTGGACCAGGGGTGACTCTAGAATGTGTTTGTACGATACGGGTATCAAATTAAATGTATTAATGAGGCTTTTAAAAGGGAGTGGTGGTAGTTGTATATGTGAAGGCGTTTTCCAGATATCGACCAAAATGTGGACCAGGGTGACCCAGAACATAATCTGTTGGATACCGCTAATTTATTTATATATGTAATACCTGCCAAGATTTCAAGGGTTCGTTATTTCGCCCTGCAGAACTTATTCATTTTCTTCTACTTAATATGGTAGGTGTCACAACCATTTTACAAAGTTTTTCCTAAAGTTATATTTCGCGTCAATAAACCAATCCAATTACCATGTTTCATCCCTTTTTTCGTATTTGGTATAGAATTATGGCATTTTTTAATTTTTCGTAATTTTCGATATCGAAAAAGTGGGCGTGGTCATAGTCGGATTTCGTTCATTTTTTATACCAAGATAAAGTGAGTTCAGATAAATACGTGAACTAAGTTCAGTAAAGATATGTCGATTTTTGCTCAAGTTATCGTGTTAACGGCCATGCGGAAGGACAGACGGACGACTGTGTATAAAAACTGGGCGTGGCTTCAACCGATTTCGCCCATTTTCACAGAAAACAGTTAGCGTCATAAAATATATGTCCCTTCCAAATTTCAAAAGGATTGGTAAATTTGTGTTCAACTTATGGCATTAAAAGTATCCTAGACAAATTAACTGAAAAAGGGCGGAGCCACCCCCATTTTGAAATTTTATTTTATTTTTGTATTTCGTTGCACCATATCATTACTGGTGTTGAATTTTGACATAATTTACTTATATACTATAAAGATATTAAATTTTTTGTTAAAATTTTACTTAAAAATTTTTTTTTTTAAAGTGGGCGTGGTCCTTCTTCGATTTTACTAATTTTTAATTAAGCGTACATATAGTAATAGGAGTAACGATCCTGCCAAATTTCATAATGATATCTTCAACGACTGCCAAATTACAGCTTGCAAAACTTTTAAATTACCTTCTTTTAAAAGTAGGCGGTGCCATGCCCATTGTCCAAAATTTTACCAATTTTTTATTCTGCTTCATAACTTCAACTCACCTACCAAGTTTCATCGCTTTATCTGTCTTTGGTAATGAATTATTGCACTTTATCGGTTTTTCGAAATTTTCGATATCGAAAAAGTGGGCGTGGTTATAGTCCGATATCGTTCATTTTAAATAGCGATCTGAGGTGAGTGCTCAGGAACCTATATACCAAATTTCATCAAGATACCTCAAAATTTACTGAAGTTATCGTGTTAACGGACGGACGGACGGACGGACGGACGGACGGATGGACATGGCTCAAACAAATTTTTTTTCGATCCTGATGATTTTGATATATGGAAGTCTATATCTATCTCGATTCCTTTATACCTGTACAACCAACCGTTATCCAATCAAACTTAATATACTCTGTGAGCTCTGCTCAACTGAGTATAAAAATCTAATTGTTGAGGCGAAGATTGACTTAGGCCAATTCTTTGCCAAGCTTATGAAAGAAGCCGGCAATTTGGGAATTAGAAATATACAGTTGTCCTTAGGAGACAAATTGTTTAAGAATAATTATACCCGGGTAGACACATTTAAAGAAATTGGTACCAAAGTTCGCAAAAATCTAATTTTAGCATTAACCCCAGAAGTTATGCATATGACAAATAATGAAAAAATTAAAGGAATTCTTCACAAAATTAATGACGATCCTGTTTTTGGTGGCCACCAAGGAATACATCGCATGACAAATAAAATTAAAAAAAATATATTACTGGAAGCGAATGAAAAACGATATCAGAAAATATATCAAAAAATGCGTTCACTGTAATAAAAATAAAATAATAAAAAACTTGAAAGAGCCTATGATTATAACCGTAACGCCCACAAAAGCGTTCGACACAGTACAAATAGATACGATAGGCCCTCTTCCCAGGTCGGAAAATGGAAACGAATATGCAGTTACTATATTATGTGACTTGACTAAGTATTTAGTTGCAATACCAATACCCAGCAAACACGAAAAAACAATAGCCAAAGCGATATTCGAAAATTTTATCCTAGTTTATGGTTGCATGAAGACAGTTATGACAGATATGGGAAGCGAATATAAAAATAGCTTATTTGAGGAATTATGCAAGCTTCTAAAAATAAACCATAAAACGTCAACACCTTACCGCCATCAAAATTTAGGCACAGTTGAACGTAGTCATAGAACATTCAATGAATATGTACGTTCCTAAATATCCGCTGACAAAAACGATTGGGATGAATATCTTAAATATTTTGCGTATTGTTACAATACTACCCCATCTACAGTTCATAATTATTGCCCATACGAATTAGTATTTGCCAAAAAACCCCAGACTTACGAATTTTTAAGAGAAAATACAGTAAGCCCATTATACAATTATGAGGCTTACGACAAAGAAATTATGTATAGGTTACAAATAGTGCAAGATAGAGCATATAAATTAGTAAAACAGGCTAAGGAAAAACAAAAAATTAGTTATGATAGGAAAACACAATATAAAGAAATAAATTTAGGAGATTTAGTGTTAGTAAAGAATGAAACCGGTCATAAGTTAGATAGTAGATATAAAGGACTCTATAAGGTAGAAAAAATCGATAAAAATAATAATTTTACTATAATTCCCTTTAGAGTAGTAAATATCGATAAAAACAATGTAGAAAATAGAAACATAGAAAACATAAATCAAAATAATAAAAATACGAAAATTATAATACATAAAAAATAGACTTAAAATCATAGAATAAGAGCGATTTAATTTTGTAAACACAAAGAAAATTTGTATTGTATACAAAAGAAAAATATAATAATAAAAAAAAAACATATGTAAACTATTCTTTTGAAATCAAGCTAAATGTCGTAAAATACTGACACACACAAAAAAAAAACCCAACAAATAAGGTAAGCACAAACGGATTCAAAAATTAATAGCATAACTTGAGTAGCCATAGATAATTCGTGCATTCACTCATTAAGTTATTCATTCATTTGTACAAACATATATTTCAACCCGTTTTGGAATGTCTTAAAATACATTGACGCTTACATACATATTAATACATTTGTACATACATATATTTTGGCTCGTTTTGGTACGGTCTGAGATTCAATTGGCACATTCATTCATTTGTACAAACATACATTTTGTACACCGTGCATCATCTGGTAACTTGCACCTTGGTATGCTACTGTTCAAAGCTTGCTCGCCACAAGCCTTTATCTGTATACACATTAACATGATTTACTTATGCTTGCGTTACAGATTCCACAGCTAATTTTATTTATGCTTAGAATGCAGTTCCCAGGGAACTGAACTGTATGTATATGTATGTAATACATTTAGTTTGTTAGGATTAGTGTAAGTAGGTATTTTAGCTTATAGAAATTTTGTATAAAAGAAACAGCTTTTCAATACAGAACTCAATTCTATCTGGTGCCGCTAAATGGGCACTACAACCGAATTTAATTTATTTTCATTCCCCAATCATTACACCTTACTTGCGCCTGAAGGTATGCGTATATAGTATAGTCAACAACCAACAGCTGATGGCAGGCAGTTACAGCAACAAGGGAACCACAATATGGTAAATGGCAATATACAGAAGTGCCAAAGTAGTGGTGTATTTCTCATATGCTTTGTAACGCAAGCCACATAAAAGGAGTGAATTTGCTGTCAGCAATTTAGTCCTCGCAGATGAGCGCGCGGGGGTGGTTGTCTTTTTAGATACACAATTATCACTCCGGCTAGCTAGCTGAGTGGAAAGGGCGCTGTTATGACGCGGGTCACCCTTCTCCTGGGCTGGATGGCGAGAGTGGTGTCTTCGGACTATCTCCCTACGTCGCCCTGGTCTGATAAGGAATGGCTGGCCGCCCGAATGACCGCACGACTCCTTCTCCCCTGCTTCGCTACCGCTGTACCGTTAAGGTGCACGGATCGATCCACGATGTCTCGGCTGGTGCAGTCCCGACCCCATTTCGCACCTTCTATCTATCGTACAAGTAGAGAGGCGGGGTTGTCCAGCGGTGGAGCCAGCACTAACCGAGTTCTCGAAGTCTCCAACCCGTCCGATACCACCGACGACTACCCCTACCGGAACAACCCGCCGCTTTAGAGGTAAACCCCGTTACCAGCATACCTCCTTTTCCGGCTTCGCCCATGTGCGCGCTCCGTAGCCCACCGCTACTGCTGTTGCATTGTCGCCCATCTGGTGCGGCCGCTGCTTCCATCCCGCCGTGCTGATACCGCCGCTCCTACGTCGAACGTTGGTCGTCCGCTATCCTACCGTCGTTCAGCCGCCGTGCTGACACCGCCGCTGCTACGATGACCTTTGACCGTCTCCTACTATGCCGCCGTTAAGCCGCCGTGCTCATCCTGCCACTATCTCCATACCGCCGCTACCAAGACGACCGTTGGCCGCCCGCCAATCTTCCGCCGATCCGCCGCTGCTACGACGGCCATCCACTATGCAAACACCGTGCTGAACCCACCACCACTTCCATACAGCCGTATCAATCCGTCCGCTACCCTAACACCGAAAGGCATCACTGTGGGACAATACGAGGAGCTTGAATGATCGGCCTAGCATCTCCAGTGTCAATTTGATATTTTACAACGTTGGTGCGGCCTGGTTTGGAACCATTTTGGTCAAATATGTTTGCGTACTTGCCTTACTCTTATAGTCGTCCTCTAGAATATAGAAACAAAAATATATGAGGATTAACGATTAAGAGAGGTAATGACAGTCTTTTTTATAGAAAAAAGGGAGCCCGACATATCAAATGTGTTTGAGTGAGAGTTTTAATCTTGGCACAAACTTCCGAAAGGTTCGTTAAGTTCGAAATTCGTTCTACATTGTTTTAAAAGAAGAGATTGGTAGTATCTCGTAGTGCGACAGGGAACACTGAAGTTCACTTCGTTCAGAAGAAATGGGCATGAAATCGTTAGTTTGGTCATGAATATTACGCCAAGCATTTCTCTACGACTAGCAAGAGTTGGAAGATTGATAAGTTTTAATCCATTAGTATAAGGTGGAAGATTAAATGAAGAGTCCCATTGAAAATTCCTTAAGTACACTGCCGTATACAACAGAATTATAGTATTTTACATTGAAACACATTGGCACATAAATTATAATAATATAAACTGCTAAAGTTTTCAAATTTTCCAAATGGTGTATTAGTTGTTGTATATAGACGTAATACCCTGCTTGCTTTGGTTAGCCATCGAGAATGTACAACTGGTTCTGGTTTTATGTTAAATAAATGAACTGAAACAGCACCACTTGAAATTGCTTTGACCATTTGCTATAAATATTTAACATCTGTAGATAATTCTCGGTCTTTTTATATGATAATATAGTAGTTAAAAGTTCATTTTAGGCTAATTTCTCATAATTTAAGCCTGATATCTCTACTAAAATTCAAAACACTATAGATATTAATACAGATTCTGAAATATACGTAAAATACCTTTAAAGTAAGCCCAATATGATATTTTTTCTATAATTCTATCAGAAGCTATGAAGATTTTTTGGCGAAATCCTACATTTATATGGCAAAATATTTATTTTGCAAAAGTCTGGGACTCGAAATCGAACTTACAGCTATGGTGTCTTCAACAAATTTTCATAGAATCATCTGTAGATTACGTTTTTGCTATACTCCTGATGGAAAAAATTTGTCGCGCTCTAATGTATACATACACAATAGACAGTACAATTATTATATAATTATTATTTAATTAAACTTACAATTAATTAATATTTTAACAAATAATTCAGCTAATCTATGTATTTATAACAGTAATTGTCTACTTAAGATAAAATTGGTTGTGCTGCAGGTTTACATAGCGTACAAACCTACACACATATGTATGAGAGAATAAAAATAAGAAAGAATTTTATTTATATACCTACGTGTGTAGGATTTTACATATGTACAATGACTTTTGCTGCCCTAAACGGTGATTTTTAAAGTATTGATGAATTCGTAGATTTTTGCAATGTTTTCTGAAGGTGTTTTCAATATTTGTATCATAGGTTCGTTTCCAAAATATTTTCTTTTAATACCTGCTGTTGATGGATATATGATATACTATGTGATCATATGAAAGTGTTTTTTGGCATCTGGTACATGTTGGTGGGCTTTCGTGACTTAGTATGTGTTTGTGTGTAGCAAGTGTATGTCCAAGACGAAGCCTAACAAAAGTTTTTATTTTATTTTTGCTTACATTGGAGGGAAAAGCAGGCGGGTAAAGTTATCCATGATATTTCTATAGTGTCTATGCTGGTACTGCGACCAGTTGCTCATTTTTGTGTTCTTGTTCAAATGTTTGCTGAAGTTACGAAAGTTAATTTGTTCAACGGTGGGGTTCGTAACTATTGGGGCTTGGCAAGCGAATTTCGCGGCTACATCGGTGTTGTGGCTACTATGTTAAAAAATGAAGACGATAATTTTCGGTGATATAAACTTTAATACGATACGAAACTTCTAGTACATTTATGTCCTAACGTTAAATATTTGCTTGTTTTATAATTGTGTTGCTTGGCACGTCTGCAAATCTAATACAATGTTATCCCTATATTGTGCCTTTTATATCTTCAAATCGTATGATCAAATTCCGTTAGTTATATACATATATATGTATGTCAAGTTATACAGAGTAAAGTATATGGTCAAATACAGAGTAAAGTATATGGACAAATACAGAGTAAAGTAAATGGACGAATACAATGTAAACAAAGAATATAAAAATTATGGAATACATGAAATGTCACAGGGTGACCTAACACCCCACCCGCCATGGATCGCTCGAAGATTCACCATCAACCATAAGCCTGGCTAGGCTAGAGGCTGGTCTGCGTAGACTTCCGTTTATTGTATTCACTTCCACCACTCGTACCTGGCAGTCTTTGGCTGGGAAAACTTGGATAATGCGGCCTCGTTGCCACAATCTGCGAGGCAACACCGAGTCGATCAAAATAACCAACTCTCCGACTTGAAGGGGAGGCACTGCTTCCTGCCACTTTGTTCGGCAAATCAACTGAGGTAAATACTCTCTGGTGCAACGTTTCCAAAGGCGATCTTTTAAGCTCTGCGCAATTCTCCATTGTTTCTTAAGGCATATCTTCTCATCAACGGGATGAGGCGTTTGAGTCGAATTGACACAACCTATCATAAAATGATTCGGGGTAAGTGGTTTATCCTCTTCGTGTGATATATGGGGGTCTGTCAGCGGCCGTGAATTGCCAATATTTTCTGCTTCTATTAGAACACTTTGCAATGTATGTTCCTTTGGGGCTACTTGCCGGAGGGTTTTATTAAGCAGTGATTTGACAACTCGTATTAAGCGTTCCCAATAGCCACCGGAACTAGGATTTGCAGGGCAGTTAAATATCCACTCGATTTGGTACTTTGTGGCTTCGTATTGGATGCGGTCTGTGTCTATTAGCTGTTCAGCGTATGCCAGCTCTCGTTGTGCCCCTATGAAATTGGTGCCGTTGTCGCTTCTCAGCCTTTACTGGGGTACCACGTCGATTCACAAAATTACGTAGGCACAAAATGAAAGCGTCGGTGGATAGATTTTCCGCCAGCTCAATGCGGAGGGCTCGTATCGTGGCATGTAAATATGACGCCCCATCTCTTTCCTCTGCCTCTATCTATTGAGACATCAAACGGCCCAAATAACTCAACGCTAGAGTAAGTAAACGGACGTAAAAACGCGTTACCCGGTCGCTTTATCGATACAGCATACAAGACAGCTACTTTGAATTCTCTTGTGAAGCGACTTCAGTTTTGGTATCCAAAATTTTTCTCTAATAGCATTGATAGTTACTGCCACATTTTGATGATGATTCTTCTCATGATAATATTGGACGATAAGCTTTGAAACAATATGTTAGTGTGGCAATAAAATAGGACGACGTGATTGAATTAGTAAATAAGCTGCCTCATCAATGCGACCACGCAGGCGCAAGATGCCACTATGATCCAAATGCGGTGATAATTTGTACAGTGAACTTTGTTTTTTAAGCTTACGTGACGCGGACAGCTCGGCAATTTCATTTCCAAAATGTTCATGTTGTACCGCCTTACATATTGTATATTCGGCCTTTTCGATTTCTGCTGTTGTAAGCTGTGGTGGTAAACGCACTCTTTCCATACTTGCTCGGAACAGCTTCGTTGCTCTAAGAACCCAAGATACAGTGCGGTGCAACTTCCAATAGGAGCTAAATCTTTCAAACTGTATAATTTTGCCGGCTGTATGTGAAATATGCGATTTGGGACCTCTTCCTCAAGTAGTGACGGTGACGGCTTTGTTGTCATGACAGGCCAGTATTGTTCGTCCAGCTTTAGAAAATCAGGACCCTTAGCCCATCTACTATCACAATTAAATTTCAGTGGACTAGACGGGCGTGTTGCAACGTCTATGGAGTTTTGGCATGTTGGCACCCATCGCCATTGATCTTTCGAAGTTGAGCCGAGTATTTCAGCGATTCGATGACCTGCAAATGGCTTGTAGTTTCGTTCGGCCGAATTCAACCAACGCAACAATGTCTGTGAATCGCTCCAAAAAACTACCAGTTCAGCTGTGAACTCATGAGCGTTTACTACCAACATGCACGATCTAGTACCTAATACTACCGCTTGTAACTCTAGTCTCGGGATAGACAAGAGTTTAATAGGCGCCGTACGCGTTTTTCCCATGACAAAACTGATATCAAATACGTCTTTGTGAGCTACTCTTATGTACCCAACTGCGGCAAACGCAACTTGACTCACATCGACAAATATGTGAAGTTCAATTTTACTGTTATTCGAGATATGTGTAGAGTAGCATCGTGGCAACTTGAACAGACTTACTTTATTGAACCTTTTCCACCAATGTAACCACCGCTGGCATCGCTTCATCCACACGATATCAAATCTCCACATATCTTGAATGAGACGTTTAGAAAATATCAAAACATCAACCAACATACCGAACGGGTCGAACACCGCCATCACTATTTGTAACAGCTTCCGCTTTGTAGGTGCCCGTGTTCCCTCCAGTACATCCTTGGGAACTCCATGGAACTTAGTGTGGAACTCAAATGTGTCGTCGCAGGTATTCCAGTATAGGCCAAGAACTGTATCTGTCGTTCCGCTACGCACCATTTTGACGATTTATTTAACTCAATCTGTACTTCAGGGCAGTTGGACAAGAAATTCCTAAGTTCGAACCCTGCCTCCTGATGAATTTTCACGATTTGTCGGCTGACTTCTTTGGCTTGCTCTGGCGAATTGAAACTAGCAACCATATCATCGACATAGTGTTTATTTATTATGATTGATGACGCCTCAGGATACTCCGACTTAAAGAGATCTGCATTTTTGTTTTTCACGTACTCAGCAATAGAGGACGAGAAAACGGCGACGAAGATCATCGAGGTCATCATATACGCTTGAATGGGTTGGTTGATGTCACCATTTCTCCAAAGATAACGCTGGGCATGTTGGTCGATTGGACGTACTTTAATTTGCGAAAACATTTCCCGTATATCTGCTGCAACTCCAATACGACCTTGTCAAAATTGTAGCAAAATTCGCATTACTGGCTGTGCCTGTTCGGGACCCTTCAGTAACGATGAGTTTAGAGATGTACTATTTGCAGTAGCTGCTGCGTCGAAAACGATACGAAGTTTGCTTGGCTTATGTGGGTTGCAAACAGCAAAATGGGGCAAGTGCCAAGTTTGAGCATACGACTCGGTGACTTCTTCTTGCGTTATTTTTCTTGCATACCCATTTTCCACGAACTTAGGCATTTCCTATTTGTAGCGTTCGCCGAACTCCTCGTCTTTATGCATACGCTTCTCAAGCGATAACAAACGTCGTTCTGCCATTTCTCTGCTGCTTGGAAGTTGCGGCGGAAACTTTTTCCAAAGAAGTCTTATTTCATAATGTTAATAAGGTCGGAGTATTGTTGTTGTTTCTAGTATATGACGTGCTTGTTTATCTTCGTCAGAATCCAATTGTTCCGACGTTGGATTTACGCCGAAGATATCAGCCTCAAAATAATCTGAAACCATCTTATGTAAATTTTGTTCTTTTATGACCGTAACGCGAGGACTAGACCTTGTTGACAAATGATGTTTGGCGACAATAGGGCTATCATTATCGGATTGTATCCAAGTTGTAGTGATACCTAGATACGCTTGATTTAAACCAATTAGCAGACTAGGTTTCGTGCTACTATAATTTTGTAAGGGTACATGCCCGAAGTGTTCGAACTTTTCTTTCGTGAATGAATGTTCAGGCAGATTCAGGTGATTCACGGTGCACACATCCTTAAGCGTGAACTTCTTTTCGTCAAAACGGCTTCCAATTTCTACGTTAACTTAAAACGATTGTTCCATCACCACCCGGTCATCGTACCACTAAAGAGTTAGCGGGTGACTTTGACCTCGAACCCCAATCTTTCTGGCTATATCCTCCTCCAAAATAGTAATGCAGAGCCTTCAAATAACATTGCTTGGATTTCGTATTTACCATTTGGCCCGTAAATGTCGATAGGTAGCGTCTTAAACAGTTGCATAAGCGATTCATTGGCGAGGCGGCAGTTTAACATAGGTTGCACACTTCTATCACGCTGACCAGTTTGGTATGGCATCGTCGATAAAATCTTGTCGTTGTTTAAAAGCGAATTGTGGTAACGCTGACACCCGTCTATGCCACACATCTTCTTTGATCGGCATTTACCTGTAATGTGACCTTTTTTCAGGCAAGAAAAACATAACTTATTATTCTTTACATAGTCGCACCTGGTTTGTAAATCATCGGATTGGAATGAATCGCACTTGGTGACCATATGATCACCGCTGCAACGAAGGCACGTTGGAGTTCCTAACGATATTTTTTCTTGTATGTGCATTATACGTCGGGGATTGGAAGATGTGGCATTACTTCTGAGGCTCTGTGAGCTTGTCGGCATCAAACACACAATTCTGGCCAACTCGCTCAGCCATTTACTGAAAACTTCTATTGTGGGTAACAGTGAAATGGTTACTGAATGTTTTGCCCACTCAAACTCTTTGTTTTGTGGTAATTTGCTTACTGCTTGTTCTACCAAAGACACGTTTGCTAGCTGTTCGTGGCAATTTGCAGATTTCATAAATGCGACTACATTGCGCACTCTGAAGAAAACGGCACCACTTGCTCAAGTATTTGATCTGGAATTGGCGCGAATTGCTGTAGTTTTTGAAGCTGATGTTTGACCAGAATATCTGACCGACTAAATTTAAACTCTAACTCTCTTAGAACATTGGGCACATCGTTTGGGTATATCAGCATAGCAGCCACTGCTAAGTTTTGGCGATGGCTGTATCCAAATGCCTCCGTGGTATCGTTAAGATTGGCAAAAAGCAGCGGCCATTCTTCCGCATTACCGGTAAAGGTTGGCAAGTCGTAGAGTTTTATTGTAGAATCGGTCGACGGCGTTGTGACTAGACTTGATTCTCGTTGTATTGGCTGTGTTGCTACGCTTTGCTTACCCATATTCAGCGTACGAATATTCTCGCGCAATCTTACAATGTCCCTTTGACTTTCGACAGTGCTGTTCCTCAATTGCTCAACTGATGCTCTCAAGGCGTTTAACGTAGCGATTATAGATTGAATTTGACCATCTCCGGCAGCACCCACTTGACTTGACTCTTCCATTTCCGTACTTTCAAAAGATGATTCGTTTTCAGTATTGTTCAATATTTCAGGCGCACGGCTTCGCAAAAAATATTTGTCGGACTGCGACATGCCCTTAATAATTTTAAATCATGTACATACGATCAGACAGACAATCGTGTTCGCAATAATTTCCCACAAATTTCAACAATATATCACCGTATACGAACAAGCAAGACGTGCCAAAAAATTATAAAAACTGTTGTGGCTATTATGTTAAACAAGTAAGGAAGGCTAAGTTCGGGTGTAACCGAACATTACATACTCAGCTGAGAGCTTTGGAGACAAAATAAGGGAAAATCACCATTTAGCAAAATTAACCTAGGGTAACCCTGGAATGTGTTTGTATGATATGTGTATCAAATGAAAGGTGTTAATGATTATTTAAAACGTAGTAAGCCTTAGTTCTATAGGTGGACGCCTTTTCGAGATATCGCAATAAGGGTGGACCAGGGGTGACTCTAGAATGTGTTTGTACGATATGGGTATCAGATTAAAAGTATTAATGAGGGTTTTAAAAGGGAGTAGCCCTTAGTTGTATATGTGAAAGCGTTTTCGAGATATCGACCAAAATGTGGACCAGGGTGACCCAGTACATCTTCTGCCGGGTACCGCTAATTTATTTATATATGTCATACCACGAATTCCTGCCAAGATTCCATGGGCTTTTGATTCCGCCCTTCAGAACCGTTTCATTTTCTTCTACTTAATATGGTAGGTGTCACACCCATTTTACAAAGTTTTTTCTAAAGTTATATTTTGCGTCAACAAACCAAACCTGCTATATGGGGCAGAAGCATGGACCATGACAACAGCAGATGAAGCGGCTTTGGGAGTGTTCCAGAGAAAAGTTCTTCGAATGATTTATGGACCTCTACGCATTGGCGATGGCGAGTACCGAAAAAGATTTACTGATGAGCTGTACGAGCTATACGCAGACATCAACATAGTCCAGCGAATTAAAACGCAGCGGCTGCGCTGGCTAGGCCTTGTTATGCGAATGAAATATGATGCTCCGGCCAAGAAAGTATTTCTATTGGAACCCGCCTATGGAAGCAGAGGTAGAGGGCGGCCCCCACTCCGTTGGAAGGACCAGGTGGAAAACGATTTAAACTCCCTTGGTGTGACCAATTGGCGCCAGTTGGCGGAGCGAAGGAGCGACCGGCGCGCCTTGTTGGACGGCCATAACCGTTTAGACGGTTGAGCGCCAATTAAGTAAGTAAGTAAACCAATCCAATTACCACGTTTCATCTCCTTTTTCATATTTGGTACAGAATTACGGCATTTTTTCATTTTTCGTAATTTTCGATATCGGAAAAGTGGACGTGGTCATAGTAGGATTTCGGCCATAATTTATACCAAGATAAAGTGACTTCAGATAAGTACGTGAACTAAGTTTAGTTAAGATATATCGTTTTTTGTTCAAGTTATCGTGTTAACGGCCGAGCGGAAGGACAGACGGTCGACTGTGTATAAAAACTGGGCGTGGCTTCAACCGATTTCACCCATTTTCACAGAAAACAGTTATCGTCATAGAATCTATGCACCTATCAAATTTCACAAGGATTAGTAAATTTTTGTTCGACTTATGGCCTTAAAAGTATTCTAGACGAATAAAATTTTGAAAGTTGGTTTTATTTTTGTATTTTGTTACACCATATCATTACTGGAGTTGAATGTTGATATAATTTACTTATATACTGTAAAGATTTTAAATTTTTTGTTAAAATTTGGCTTTAAAATTTTTTTTTTAAAGTGGGCGTGTTTGTCATCCGATTTTGCTAATTTTTATTTAGCATGCATATAGTAATAGGAATAACGTGCCTGCCAAACTTCATCATGATATCTTCAACGACTGCGAAATTACAGTTTGCAAAACTTTTAAATTACCTTCTTTTAAAAGTGGGCGGTGCCACACCCATTGTCCAAAAGTTTACTAATTTTCGCTTTATCCGTCTTTGGTAATGAATTATCGCACTTTTTCGGTTTTTCGAAATTTTTGATATCGAAAAAGTGGGCGTGGTTGTAGTCCAATTTCGTTCTTTTTAAATAGCGATCTGAGATGAGCGCCCAGGAACCTACGTACCATTTTTCATTAAGAAAGATACCTCAAAATTTACTCAAGTTATCGTGTTTACAGACGGACGGACAGACGGACGGATGGACATGGCTAAATGGTTTTTTTTTTCACCCAGATCATTTTGATATGTAGAAGTCTATATCTATCTCGATTAGTTTATGCCGTTACGGATTACCGTTATGCGAACAAAGTTAATACACTCTGTGAGCTCTGCTCAGCTGAGTATAAAAATGAAGACGATAATTTTCGGTGATATAAACTTTAATACGATACGAAACTTCTAGTACATTTATGTCCTAACGTTAAATATTTGCTTGTTTTATAATGTTATCCCTATATTGTGCCTTTTATATCTTCAAATCGTATGATCAAATTCCGTTAGTTAAATACATATGGGGTATTCCATCCCATTTCGAGCAATTTTGAACCCGACCCCTTTAGAATTGGCTGAAAGTTTTTCTTCTTTTTCTAGCTTACGAAAGACGTTTTTCAGAAGTTTTTAAAATTTTTTCATCCAACTCAAAAAAAGTTATAATTTAAAAAAAAAACACCGTTTTTGTTTTCAAAATGCTATAACTTTTTCAAAAATACACAGTTTGGGATATTTTTTTTTTAAATTTGTTTTTAAATGCACTTTTCGGAAAAAATTCAAAAAAATTTTTAAAGTTTTTTTTTGTAATTTTTCAGTTTTTCGAGATTTTTCGAATTTCGCCCTTTTTTTCTCATAAAAAACTTCAATCAATTCTGCAATCTTCCCCACTAATCCCGAAGTGGGCCGAGAATTTCCTTTTTTTTTTATTTAATTGAAAAAAAAAACTTTAAAATGTTTTTTTGTATTTTTTCCGAAAAGTACATTTAAAAGCATATCTTAAAAAAAAAAAAATGATCCCAAACGTTCAATTTTTGGAAAAGTTATAGCATTTTGAAAAAAATCGACCGTTTGGGATCATTTTTTTTAAATAGGTTTTTAAATGTACTTTTCGGAAAAAATACAAAAAAAATTTTAAAGTTTTTTTTTTCAATTAAATAAAAAAAAAAAATTCTCGGCCCACTCCGGGATTAGTGGGGATGATTGCAGAATTGATTGAAGTTTTTTATGAGAAAAAAAGGCGAAATTCGAAAAATCTTGAAAAACTGAAAGATTAGAAAAAAAACTTTAAAAATTTTTTGGAATTTTTTCCGAAAAGTGCATTTAAAAACAAATTCAAAAAAAAAAAAGATCCCAAACGCTCAATTTTTGAAAAAGTTATAGCATTTTGAAAACAAAAACGGTGTTTTTTTTTAATTCATAACTTTTTTTGAGTTGGATGAAAAAATTTGAAAAACTTCTGAAAAACGTCTTTCGTAAGCTAGAAAAAGAAGAAAAACTTTCAGCCAATTCTAAAGGGGTCTGGTCCAAAATTGGTCGAAATGGGATGGAATACCCCATATATATGTCAAGTTATACAGAGTAAAGTATATGGTCAAATACAGAGTAAAGTATATGGACAAATACAGATTAAAGATGGACGACTACAATGCAAACAAAGAATATAAAAATTATGGAAAACATGAAATGTCAAAGGGTGACCTAACAATCGGCATGATCATTTCCTTTGATGAAACAGTGTCCTGGTATCTCCAAAAGTTTAAGTCTTTATTTTTGTTTATTGTTTGCCACGCGGATGTTGAGGGATTTGCCACCGCTTTTGCGAACGACAGGCTATCTGTACATATTAATACTTTATTTTTTGTTCTCAAGGCAATGAAAGCGGCATTGTAAATGGCTAAAACTTCGGCAGTAAATATTGTGGAATAACAAACGTTTATTGAGTAAGGTATTTTCTTGTTCGCTCGCCGCGGCATATGCTATGTTATAATTTCCCATCTTGGAACCCTCTGTGTACATCAACTGCCAATTATTTTGTTTCGCAGTGAACAATTTTTCGAGAAATTGTTGTTTGTATATAGTATCTGATGTAGTGTCTTTTTTGTAACGAGAGATTTCCGTATCGATGATCTCGGGTTGATTTTCCATGGAGGGTATCGTGTGATGTAATTTCTTGCTTCCTTAATATTAAGTTGTTTGGCATATTGTAGGGATCGGTGGATGGCTGATGGTATCCTGGGTGTTTTGTAACTTTTCATAATAGTTTTAATGTGCCCATTGATAACTGAGTTGTTGAGAAACAGTAACTTTGTGCATAGTTTACGTTCCGATTCGGGTGCTCTATCTTTAATACTGGGAAACACACCTTCATCAAGGATGTTTGATACTGGAGTGGTACTTATGGCATAAGTACTTGCTCTTGCGGCAGCGTGATATTGTGTGCGAATTATGTTTAATACCGATTTCGCTCTATGGCCATAGAGCCATAAGCTGTAATCAGTTTTACTTAAAATTATGGTTTTATTTAAGTATATAAGTGTGTTGATATGAACATGACTTTTTCGTGCAATGTATTGTATGAAATTTAGCTTTTTACTTAATGATTTTTTCAACAAATTACTAGGTTCAACCCAATAATATCTATTTGAGAATATAATACCTAGATTCTCTTTCATTTCATCATTTTTTACATTTTCAATACAATGGTTACTAACAGTAATTATAGATTCCAATGCTTTGCATTTTTGTTTACGACATATAAGTCATTTCTACGTTTTTTGAAGCGATAATCTTGCACCGGAGCTGTCGGTCCATGCAAGTTTATCGTTTAACGCATTTTTTAAAGCGGTGTCGTTTTCCAAATTGCAATGTCTTTTCCTAATAATATAAACGTCATCTGCGTACAGGCAATGTTCTATGTGCTTATGTTTTAATATTATCTTACTTATTTCATTAAAAGCGATTTGGAAGAGGACTACCGAAAGTGGTGACTCTTGGGGGATGCCATTGTGCAGGGAATGAACGTTTGAGTAAATATTATCGATTTTTAATCTAAACTTTCTATTTGATAGAAATGACTTTATATATTTAAAGATTTTAGGGCCTACGCCCCCATTCCTTTAGGCAGTTCAGAATAATATGTGGACTTATACGGTCAAAGGCCTTCTCAAAGTCTATGGAGAGAATCGAGATGTGGTTTCGTGAAGGGATAGCTTTAGAAGCAATAAAATCTATGTGTAGGAGTGCGTCTGTGCATCTCCTACCGCGTTTGAGTCCTACTTGGTTTGGTAGAATGAGGTGTCCTGATTCTCAGAACCAAGCTAAGCGTGTAGCAATAATTTTCTCCATAAATTTGGATATGCATGATATTAGAGAAATTGGGCGATGCGATTTTATGTCTATGATATTACAGTTATTTTTTGGAGTAGGGATGACCGTGGCAGTTTTCCAAGATTGAGGAATTATTCCCGATTCAAACACAGTATTGTATAATGAAAGTATGCGGAATCTTCCGGTGGGGGATAGAGCTTTTAACATTTTGTGTGATATTCTATCTGAACCTGGAGTTTTTCCTTTGACCTTATTTAAACTTGAGATTAACTATAATTGCAAAATGTTATCTTGTATTAATATGGCTTAACGGTTGGAGGCTTTCGCTACTTTGATTGATTGAATCTTAGATTTTTCTTGTTTGCACGTATCAGAGAAATTTGAATTGTCGGAATAATTGGACCAGGTGTCTGCGAAGTGATATGAGATTCTATAAGGATCTGACAAGACTTCGTCATTTGCTCTAATATAAGAAATTTCCATTGTTTTACGTTTGCACGATAGAGCGTTTATTTTTTTCCAAATATAAGAAGTCGATGAGTTTTTATTTATAGTTTTAGTGAATTCTTCGAAGCTGTTGGATTTGCTACTCCTTAAGTCTCTCCGGAAATAGGACTTCGCTTTTTTGTATGCAATCAGATTATCTTGTGAAGGGTATTTCTTACACTTTTGCCAGAGTGTCATTTTTAAACTTCTCAAAGTTGTTAGCTTATCGTTCCACCATGGAACACTCTTTCTTTTTGTTGGAAAGCTTTGGAGGATATGTAAATTAGTCGCTGCACGAAAAGCTTTTGTGAATGTGGTCGCATCTGCATTGCTGTTGCCTGAAAAAGGCGGTTGCTGTATTCTTGATCGACCTATTTCGAGAAGCTAGTCCAATTGGCTGAGCCTAGAAGAAATATTTTAGGAGGTTTCCGCTGCTTTTGGTCACAAAAGATTGAAAAATTGGCTAAAATCGGATAGTGGTCGTTATTATGTAAGTCAACGATTATCTCCCAAGAGGCGTATGGAAGTAAAGATACAGAACAACATTTCATATCTATGCTAGTGAATGCGGAATGTGTTGAAAAGTGAGTTGGTTTTTGTTGGTTTAAGATGCAGAGGTCAGATAAATGTAGTGTGTTTTCTTTTATTATTTAACTAGCAAATCAGTGACATTTTTTTCAACATTAGCGTCTTGAGGAAGTAAATATAAGGAGATAATTTTTTATTATACCTTTCATGAAAATGAAATGGTATATTAATTTCGTCACGAATTCCAAAATTGTAAGTCCTTAAAGGAAAATAGATAGACCCACCATTAAGTATACCGAAATAATCAGGATGAAGGGCTGAGTTGATTTAGCCATGTCGGTCTGTCTGTTTGTATGCAAATTTTTTAGATATCTTGATAAAATTTGGTGAGCGGGTGTATTTGTGTGTCCGATTAGACATTTGTCGGAACCGGCCGGATCGGACCACTATAGCATATATCCTCCATACAACCGATTTTTCAGAAAAAGAGGATTTTTGTCATATCTTCCTCAATTTATCAGATTGAAGCTTCAAACTTCACCATATAATTTCGTATATTGCACATATTGTTGTCTGAAAAAATTGATGAGATCGGTCGTATATATCCCCACAACCGATTGTTCAGATAAGAAACTTTTCGTAATTACTGTCCTATTTTAAGAGCTAGAGGCTTCAAATTTCAACGAATGCTTACGTATATAGCATATATTGTTGTCTGAAAAAATCATGAAGATCGGTGGTATATATAGTATATATATGGTGGTATATATAGTATATATATATAGTATGTATATATATATATATATATTTTCGCAATTTTAGCCCCATTTTAACAGCTAGAAGCTTCAAATTTTACTGAATGCTTACGTATAGAGCATATATTGTTGTTTCAAAAAATCATAGAGATCGGTGGTATATATAATATATATATGATGGTATATATAGGATATATATAGTATATATATTTTTTTTTTGCGATTTCGGCCCCATTTTAACAGCTAGAAGGTTCAAATTTCACCAAATGCTTACGTGTATAGCATATATTGATGTCTGAAAAAATCATTGAGATCGGTTTTATACATAGTATATATCTCATATAACCGATTGTTCAGATAAGAAACTTTGCGCAATTTCTACCCCGTTTTAACAACTAGAAGCTTCAAATTTCACCAAATGCTTACGTATAGCATATATTTTTGTCTGAAAAAATCATAGAGATCGGTGGTATATATATTATAAACTTCATACAAACTGTGATTTTTGCCCCTTTTTTACGGCTAGAAGCTTCAATTTCAAAGTATCTACCTATTTTTTATTTTATTTTTATCTTAAAAATCGTTTAGATATGTTCAAATTTCACCAAATGTTTACGTGTATAGCATATATTGTTTTCTAAAAAAATCATAGAGGCCGGTGGTATATATAGTATCTATCTCATACAACCGATTGTTCAGACAAGAAACTTTGCGCAATTTCTTCCCCATTTTAACAGCTTATGCTTGAAATTGAACCGATTGCTTACGTATATAGTATATATTGTTGTGTAAAAAAATCATAGAGATCGGTGGTACATATATAATATACCCCATATAAACTGTAATTTTTTCCCCTTTTTTACTGCTAGAAGCTTAAAGTTTTAACAAATTTCATGAAATAGTTACGTTTACGTCATATATTGTTGAAATAGTTGATTCGTAGTCATAATTTTTAAATGCAGACCACAAAAAACCTGAAACTTTGCATCCTCACACAAAGTACCTACCTATTTATACCTTTCATGAAAATGAAATCGTATAATAATTTCGTCACTTATCCCAAAATTGTAAGTCCTTAAAGGAAAATAGATAGATCCATCATTAAGTATACCGAAATAATCAGGATGAAGAGCTGAGTTGATTTAGCCATGTCCGTCTGTCCGTCTGTTCGTCTGCCTGTTTGTATGCAAATTAGTCCCTCAATTTGAGATATCTTGATAAAATTTGGTGAGCGGTTGTATTCGGGTGTCGGATTAGACATTTGTCGGAACCGGCCGGATCGGACACTATAGCATATATCCTCCATACAACCGATTTTTAAGAAAAAGAGGATTTTTGTCATATCTTCCTTAATTTATCAGATTGAAGCTTCAAACTTCACCATATACTTTCATATATTCCACATATTGTTGTCTGAAAAAATTGATGAGATCGGTTGTATATATAGTATATATCCCCAAACCCGATTGTTCAGATAAGAAAATTTTCGTAATTACTGTCCTATTTTAAGAGCTAGATGCTTCAAATTTCAACGAATGTTTACGTATATAGCATACATTGTTTTCTAAAAAAATCATAAAGTTCGGTGATATATATAGTATGTATATGGTGCTATATATAGTATATATATATATATATATTCGCAATTTCAGCTCCATTTTAACAGCTAGAAGCCTCAAATTTCGCCAAATGCTTACGTATATAGCATATATTGTTGTATGAAAAAATCATATAGATCGGTGGTATATATAGTATACATCTCATACAACCGATTGTTCAGATAAGAAACTTTTCGCAATTTCTACCCCATTTTAACAGCTATATGCATCAAATTTCACCGATTGCTTACGTATATAGTATATATTGTTGTGTAAAAAAATCATAGAATTCGGTGATATATATAATATATATATGATGGTATATAGTATATATATTTTTTTTTTTGCAATTTCAGCCCCATTTTAACAGCTAGAATCTTGAAATTTCACCAAATGCTTACGTGTATAGCATATATTGTTGTCTGAAAAAATCATTGAGATCGGTGGTATACATAGTATATATCTCATACAACCGGTTGTTCAGATAAGAACCTTTGCGCAATTTCTTCCCCATTTTAACAGCTAGAAGCTTAAAATTTCACCATATTATTGCCTGAAAAAATCATAGAGATCGGTGGTATATATATTATATACCCCATATAAACTGTAATTTTTGCCCCTTTTTTACGGCTAGAAGCTTCAAATTTCAACAAATTTCATCACAACGTTTACGTCATATATTGTTGAAATACGTGATTCGTAGTCATCGTTTTAAATGAAAACTGCGCAAATTTATAATACCGTTCAATTCAGTGGTTTATTAAGAAGTAAGAAAATAGTTTCATTTTACATATTATGAATGACATTTAAAACAGGGTTCACGATGTTCAAAGATTCAAAGTACAGAGTTTCAATGTTCAACACTCCTTCTCAACGTGAATGCTGTTTTACATTAAAAAATAATTACAAAATATTCATAACATTTGTAAATTTAATATGTTTGACTTTCGGAAGGCTTTTCGTGAATACATCAGATGTCATCTGGTCCGTTGGACAATACGATAAAACGATCTTTTTAGCATTTAGCATTTTGTGCACCTTGATTATCGATGTTTAGAGTGATCGGATCACCATTCCAGAAACCTATCTCTGTTAGTAAACGTTGTAAGTAAACTGCTTCTTTGGCGGCATTTGATGCTGCCATATATTCAGCTTCTGTGCTGCTTAACGCTATGGTGGCTTGCTTCTTGGACTCCCAAGATATAGCGCTGTTTCCGTAAAATAATACGAATCCCGTATATGATTTTCGGTCATGGGAATCACTTCCCCAATCAGCATCGACAAAACCTTCAACGTGTTTACTACCCGCCTTGTACGTAAGTCATAAGTCAATGGTAGCTTTCAAATACCTCAAAATATGTTTCGCCGCAGTCATTTGCTCAACATGTGGATCATAGTTTCTCTGCGATAATTTGAAACAGAGTGTAAAATATCTGGTCGGGTTGTTATGCCCAAATGCATAAGAGCCCCTATCAACGATTGATATTGCTTAATATCTGCTTTGTTACAGTTTTCGTTACATGCAACTTGATACCCAGCTTCTAATGGAACCGCCGTTGGTTTACATTCATTCATGCCATACTCATTTAACAAATCTTTAATATATTGTTCGTGACTCAAAGTAATATGACCCACCTCGTCTTGTCGATGGATTTTTATTCCAAGAAAATGTTGGAGTTCACCTTTATCTAATACTTCGAATTTTTTAGATATCAGTGCTTTAATTGTTAGCAATTTCGATTTACATTTGCATGCTATGATCATGTCATCTACATATACTGCGATAAGAACAAACTCGTTCTCGAACATCATTTTATATAAACATGGCTCATTCTCACAAGCTTCAAACCCAATTTGCTTAAGGACTTCATCTAACTTAACATTCCATTGCCTGCCAGATTGTTTCAACCCATAAAGTGATTTCTTCAACTTAAGACCTTTTTTAGGTTCTTTCTCGCAAATAAAATATTCAGGTTGCTGCATGTATATTTCGTCTATCAAATCGCCATTTAAGTATGCAGTACTAACCGATGTAAATGCATTTTGTTTTCTACCGCTATTGCCAATAACATGCGAATGGTATCGTAGCGAACAACAGGAGAAAACTTTTCATTGTAATCTATACCAAAACGCTGCTCATATCCTTTAGCTAAAAGCCTTGCTTTGTATCGCTTAATTTCACCACTGCTATTACGTTTCAATGTAAAAACCCATTTATTTTTAATAGCCTTTTTACGCGGTGGTAAATCTACATACACCCAAGTTTCATTTTTCATCAACGCATCGAATTCATCTTGCATTGCTTTCTTCCAGTATTCGTGACTCTCACTCTATAGTGCTTCAGTGACAGTAAGTGGAATGCTCACATTTGTTACATTATTGCTAACATGGTACTGCTTTTTAGGACGTCCACGCAATCCTGTTCGCACCAACCTGGGTCTACCCCTACCAATTTTTTTAACGTTCTCAATAATCTCCTCCTGGTTGCTATTTTCCTCAGAATAGCTTGAACTTGAACTCGGCTCATCCGCACTATCATACACTGAACTATCGCTATAAATTTCATCTGTGTCACCTGTTGGCAAAACAATATTTCTATTACTCTCCTCCTCGACAATGAATTGTAAATCTACTGTATCTACATTTGTTATGCTGTCACTATACGCAATGTTGCCACCAAAATTTGCCTCATTGAAAATAACATCTCTTTTTATAATAATCCGATTACATTCCTTGTCGTACAAACGATATGCTTTGCTTTCAAGTGAGTATCCAACCATTATAAATTGTTTTCCCTTAGCTTCGAATTTGCCGTGCTGTGTTTTATCTAGCCCTACTGCTATAGCGCCAAACGTTTTTAAGTGTGCGACTATTGGTTTTTATTAAACCACATTTCATACGGGGTTTTGTTAACAAGACATTTTGTTGGACACCTATTTCTCAAATAAGCTGCCGTTGATATAGCTTCAGCCCATACATTTTTCTGAACCTTAGCATGTAAAAGCATACATCGTACCATTTCCACAAGTGTGCGATTCGCCCTTTCTGCTACACCATTCTGTTGTGGTGTGTAAGGCACAGTTAATTCGTGACGTATACCATGTTTTTTCAAAAAGGAATCGAACATTTCGTTGTTTTGTTTTCAACAATACATCATAATACATCACTATTGACATATTCTTTGCCATTGTCGCTTCTTAATGCTTTTATTTTGCAGCTTGTTTCACGTTCTACATACGCCTTGTATGTTTTAAATTTTTCTAAAACTTCGTTCTTCGTTTTTAGAAAATAAATACTAATAAACCTTGATTTATCATCAATTAGTGTTAAAAAATAACGCGAACCCCCTACTGATTGTATATTTATCGAGCCACATACATCTGAATGTATTAGTTCTAATAAAATTGCTGATTTTCTCTCAGATTGCTTAGGGAATGCATTGTTTGTATTTTACTTATCATACAAGTATTACAACATATTTTATCATCTTTCTGCTGTAAATTCATGCCTCGCACCTTATCATTTTTATTTAAATCACGTAGGCTTTCATAATTAAGATCGCCATACCTGTTGTGCCAAACTTCATTACTAATCATAGTAAACAAGCCTTCTCTATTCAATTCTACTATATACAGGTTGTGCTGTTTGATCGCTCTCAATATAACTTCACCATACTTGTCGTTTATATATGCATGCTCGTCTTTAAACTTGACTGTCATACCGCGTTCTACTGCTTTGGTTATATAAATGAAATTCGCCTTCAAATTCGGCGAGTACAATACATTGTGCAACCGAACATTTCGTTGTTTTGTTTTCAACAATACATCACCTTTTCCAAATGCTACTATTGATGTGTTTGATGCTAGCCAAATATTCTCTTTTACCTCTTCATAATTCACGAACATTGCCTTGTTATTACACATGTGAGATGTTGCCCCGCTGTCGAATGTTCTGGGCGTTTTTGTCATTGCAATAACATTCATAGCAGCTTCGCTAAGATTTTTCTTTTCTTTGTTGTTGCACTTACTTGCATAATGCCCTTTCTTACCGCATACAAAACATTTACCATTAAACTTCTGCTGCGTTCTCTTATTGACATTTTCACGAGTTACGAATGCTTGCTGTCCACCAATTTCCGAAGCTATGACCTGCCTTTTACGCCGTTCTCCCTCTTCTAAAAACTTTAACTTTAATGCATTAAAATTTGGTGGATCATCGCGCGTCTCCATCGCTATTACAAAATTCTCGTACGATTTAGATAAGCTTGATAACAGAATTATATTTAACAATTCATCTTGTATTGAAATACCAGTCTCCGCCAACTTATCAGCCACTTCAGTAAAAGAATTCAGAAATATTTGTACATTCTCCTCCTCGCCCATTTGCTTGCTTAACAGCTGCTTGTACAATGAAACTTTTTGTACTGGACCCTGAGGCTTATGCACCTCCTTTAATTTCTTCCATGCTTCTGCTGATGACTTGCAGTTCTTGATGTAAAGAAGTTGATTTGACTTCATACTGACGGCTGAATTCTGTAATTCAGTCTCATCTCAAGTCTCTAAATTTGAGATTTTCCTTTAGAGACAATTTTTGTGACTTGAGATGATTTCGGTATTCAGTAAACGAAAGTCACAAAAACAATTCACCATATCAACGAAATTCACCAAAATGACAATTTACTCATACATTGGACAAATAATATAGCATTGCATTTTGTCAACGCAATGTTGAGTGGTGTTGTGGCTGAGCTCGCTAAGACACCGTTCACAACTTTTATAGAAAATCCGAAAGTGTGTAGGTTCGAATCTCAGCGGCGCCACTAGAGTTCGATGTTTTTTTAAGTAGTTTCTGTTTTTTATTTTTTTGTATGCTTATTTTAATTTGAAGAATAAAAAGAATATATTTAAAGCGTTTTTCGCAAATAATTTTCATAATTTTTCTGAAATTTTCACGTTTGTGATCTACCCCGGCCCAGCTCACAAATTAGTGATTGCTTTTGTGAGGCTGGAGACGCGAGACAGCTTACAGAATGGCAAATTGTCTCAAAAGTGATTTTCACCCCAAATAGTCTCTAATAGTGACTAGAGACGGCTTACTGAATTCAGCTATGAGTAGAATCGTTGCCAACGCTTTTTCGTCATTTACTGTCCATAATGCCAATTCGTCTGCATTTGTAGGTTTCGCTTCATTTACCACTTTCCACAAACCACTATGGATTAGCACACTTCTCATCTGTACAATCCATGTTTCATAGCTGGACACATCCAGTTTTTCAATAGCATAAAGTGATGATGACGCTATTTTATATTACACAAATTTTATATGGAAACTTCTGGGCACATAACCTAATGAATACTGCGCAAATTTATAATACCGTTCAATTCAGTGGTTTATTAAGAAGTTAGAAAATAGTTTCATTTTACATATTATGAATGACATTTAAAACAAGGTTTACGATGTTCAAAGATTTATAGTACAGAGTTTCAATGTTCAACAGTTTTTACATGCAGACCACAAAAAACCTGAAACTTTGCATCCTCACACAAAGTACCTACCTATTTTTATAAGCTTTTATTTAGTTTCACTTTTGTTGTCTGTAATGGAATCTTTCAAGTTAAATTTGATACACCTCCCGGTGCCCGATTGAGCTGAAATTTTGCACACATGTATAACTCCGATGACAATGCAATATTACTCTGTTAGAATTCGATAAATTAATCGATAACACAGTTATCGGTAAAGATTTGTATTTACTTTGGCATAACAGCCTAAGTCCCATACAAACTCGCCGGTACCTATCCGTGGATTGTGATATTTGGACGTGGTGAATCACGCGTGTCACGCGTGGTGAATCTCAACGCTTGCGAAAAGCGGAGACACAACCCTCTGTTGTATTTCTGTGTATAACCAAAATAGCTGAATTTTTAAGGCTGTTTAACTCTGTAATCTTTTCTGTAATTTATTTTGCTTTTGGAAAAATTACGTATTTGAAAAAAACTGGCAGAAAAATATTGGCATAACAGCTTAAGTTAAATCAAGAATGGAAAATCTTGGAAAATTTGAGCAGATGTGGCAATTTCGCGCGTCCATTGAACGAAATTAAATCTAAAATATGCAAATACACCATAATAATATACACGGCCAAAGCCATAATAATTTACACGGGTCATCAATTCTTTCTCTGATTCAAAATCTGAACTACCAGCGCTACCGTCAACAGCTCAGTGTCATCATTGCCAGTAGCGCCAATAACACCAAACTCGTGCCTGACACACAAAAGTCGTTTCACTCAATAGCGCAAGTAAAATGTACTACGCACTCACTACTAAGTAGCGTCAAAAATTCGCTTGGAGTCATTTCGTCAATGAGCTACCATTGAGCTGGCACCGCATTGGCGCTGGCGCCATGCAATTTACATCACTAAAATTACGCGAATGCCCAGGCTCATGACTTTGTTAATCCAGATGGTGAAAACGAACACTCAAAGGAATGCAACCTTGCAAACAACAGCCGCCATTTTCAAAGTGTAAAAATTCTGTGATACAACGAACGCTAACGCGGTTAGGCTCTTATCGGTAAGTGTTGCATACTTTTCTGCGCACTTGATTTTGTTTTAGAGATTTTTGGCGATGGAATTTTAGCTAAGCGAAAGTTGGAATATTAGCCGTGTTTTTTATACACGCGTATAGGTTTACGTTTGCGCGTGAAAAAAACGCCTATCCTCGCTTACATAATGCTTAGGAGCCCCATCTAGCGGCAGTGGTTAAACAACTAGCTACAGCTACAGCGTGTACCGAAAAGCGGAGACACGACCCTCTGTTGTATGCCTGTGTATAACATATAGCTAAATCTGTTGCGATGAATTGTGGAAACACATAGAATACATAGAATTAGTGTAGGGGGTGAAACAAAAACACATATTTCAGTTACATCTGCGTATAATGCGTATTGGAATTTATTAGTACACATTTTATGCGCAGCAACTTCAGAGGTGTATTTAAAGTTTGGCGCTTAGCAGTCCATATAAATTATAAGCGTATAGACGTTTACGTGTAAAAAAAAAATACGGCTATTATTTTAAAACAGATTTAACACCCAGAGCAGAGATCTGCAATGAGTAGTTGTAAACTGAACGCCACATAGGCCAAGTCACAATAAAATATGATTTTAAGTTAGTTAACACTGTTTGACACTATTTTATATGTGCTCTCTGTCAAAAGCCGAGTTAGGTCTTTAGCAGATATTCGAATCGAAGAACTTGACTGTTCAAAGTTGACTTCGAAGAAACCCTCCAATGTTGATGCATTAAAAGAAATGGATATAATGAGAAACGTTACAAATAACTAAGTAAAGTTTACGTAACTAATTTAAACAATATTTTACTCTACTAAAAATTAAAAAAAAAATCATATTTAAATTAAATTTAAGAAAAAGGCTTTTCTAAGAACAAGCTTCTATTACTTGTTAATAAAACGAACTAAAAAGTAAAAAATAAAATTAAAGAAAAAAAAAACTTTTTTAAAAATAAGCTTTTATTATTTTGGTTAATAAAATTAACTACAAAGTAAACAATAAATTGACTCTAAAGAAATATAACACTTTATAAGTTCATTGTAAACTTAAACGATAATTAGGCTTTTTCGTCTGCGACAAAAAAATTCTATATCGTACATAATTATATATTTGTAACATTAAAACTTTACACCTAAATTATTAAAGCTTACAGTTTATATCACAGTCCTAATTGTTCTAATAAAAGCGTGTTACATTGCGATAGCAAGAAAATGAGATCCCAAATGTTCTTAATTATACCATCAAAATTTAACACGTTTTTTATTAGAACAATTTGGACTTTGATATAAACTGTAAGATTTAATAATTTAGGTGTAAAGTTTTAATGTTAAAAATATATAATTATGTACGATATAGGATTTTTTTGTCGCAGACGAAAAAGCCTAATTATCGTTTAAGCTTACAATGAACTTATAAAGTGTTATATTTCTTTAGAGTCAATTTATTGTTTACTTTGTAGTTAATTTTATTAACCAAAATAATAAAAGCTTATTTTTAAAAAAGTTTTTTTTTTTCTTTAATTTTATTTATACTCAGTTGAGCAGAGCTCACAGAGTATATTAACTTTGATTGGATAAAGGTTGGTTGTACAGGTATAAAGGAATCGAGATAGATATAGATTTCCATATATCAAAATCATCAGTATCGAAAAAAAATTCGACTGAGCCATGTCCGTCCGTCCGTCCGTCCGTCAGTCCGTTAACACGATAACTTGAGTAAATTTTGAGGTATCTTGATGAAATTTGGTATGTAGGTTCCTGGGCACTCATCTCAGATCGCTATTTAAAATGAACGATTTCGGACAATAACCACGCCCACTTTTTCGATATCGAAAATTTCGATAAATCGGAAAAGTGTGAGAATTCATTACCAAATACGGATTAAGCGATGAAACTTGGTAGGTGAGTTGAACTTATGACGCAGAACAAAATACTAGTAAAATTTTGGACAACGGACGTGGCACCGCCCACTTTTAATAGAAGGTAATTTAGACATTTTGCAAGCTGTAATTTGGCAGTCGTTGAAGATATCATGATGAAATTTGGCAGGAACGTTACTCTTATTACTATATGTCTGCTTAATAAAAATTTACAAAATCGAAGAACGACCACGCCCACTTTTTAAAAAAAAAATTTTTTTAATTCAAATTTTAAAAGAAAAGTTAATATCTTTACAGTATGTAGCAAATTATGTCAACATTCAACTCCCGTAATGATATGTTGCAACAAAATACAAAAATAAAAGAAAATTTCAAAATGGGCGTGGCTCCGCCCTTTTTCATTTAATTTGTCTAGGATACTTTGAATGCCATACGTCGAACAAAAATTTACCAATCCTTTTGAAATTTGGTAGAGGCTTAAATTTTATAACGATAACAGTTTTCTGTGAAAATGGGCGAAATAGGTTGAAGCCACGCCCAGTTTTTATACACAGTCGTCCGGCTGTCCTTACGCATGCCTTGTAACACGATAACTTGAGCAAAAATCGATATATCTTTACTAAACTCAGTTCACGTACTTATCTGAACCCACTTTATATTGGTGTAAAAAATGACGAAATCCGACTATAACCACGCCCACTTTTTCGATATCGAAAATTACTAAAAATGAAAAAAAATGCCATAATAATATACTAAATACAAAAAAGGGATGAAACATGGTAATTGGATTGGTCTATTGACGCAAAATATAACTTTAGAAAAAACTTGGTAAAATGGGTGTGACACCTACCATATAAAGTAGAAGAAAATGAAAAAGTTTTGCAGGGCGAATTCAAAAGCCCTTGGAATCTTGGAAGGAATACTGTTCGTGGTATTACATATATAAATAAATTAGCGGTACCCGACAGATGATGTTCTGGATCACCCTGGTCCACATTTTGGTCGATATCTCGAAAACGACTTCACATATTCAACTAAGGGCCACTTCCTTTTAAAACCCTCATTAATACCTTTAATTTGATACCCATATCGTACAAACACATTCTAGAGTCACCCCTGGTCCACGTTTATGGCGATATCTCGAAAAGGCGTCCACATATAGAACTAAAGCCCACTCCCTTTTAAAATACTCATTAAAACCTTTCATTTGATACCCATATCGTACAAAAAAATTCTAGAGTCACCCCTGGCCCACCTTTATGGCGATATCTCGAAAAGGCATCCACCTGTAGAACTAAGGCCCACTCCCTTTTAAAATACTCATTAACACCTTTCATTTGATACCCATATCGTACATCTTTATGGCGATATCTCGAAAAGGCGTCCATCTATAGAACTTAGGCCCACGCCCTTTTAAAATACTCATTAATATCTTTCATTTGATACCCATATCGTACAAAATAAATTGTAGAGTCACCCCTGGTCCATCTTTATGGCGATATCTCGAAAAGGCGTCCATCTATAGAACTTAGGCCCACGTCTTTTAAAATACTCATTAATACCTTTCATTTGATACCCATATCGTACAAACAAATTCTAGAGTCACCCCTGGTCGATCGTTTTGGTGATATCTCGAAAAGGCGTCCACCTATAGAACTAAGGCCCACGCCCCTTTAAAATACTCATTAACACCTTTCATTTGATACCCATATTGTACAAACGCATTCTAGAGTCACCCCTCTTCCACGTTTATGGCGATATCCCGAAAAGGCGTCCACCCATAGAAATAAGGCCCACTCCCTTTTAAAACACTTATAGCACCTTTCGTTTGATACCCATATTGTACAAACGCATTCTAGAGTCAACCCTGGTCCACTTTTATAACGATATTCCGAAAAGGAGTCCACCTATAGAACTAAGGCCCAGTCCCTTTTAAAATACTCATTAACACCTTTCATCTATTACCCATATAGTACAAACAAATTCTAGAGTCAGCCCTGATCCACCTTTATGGCGATATCTCGAAAAGGCGTCCACATATAGAACTAAGGCCCACGCCCCCTTAAAATACTCATTAACACCTTTCGTTTGATACTCATATCGTACAAACAAATCCTAGAGTCACCCGTGGTCCATAATTATGGCGATATCTCGAAAAGGCGTCCATCTATAGAAATTAGGCCCACGCCCTTTTAAAATACTCATTAATACCTTTCATTTGATACCCATATCGTACAAAATAAATTCTAGAGTCACCCCTGGTCCACCTTTATGGCGATATCTCGAAAAGGCGTCCACCTATAGAACTTAGGCCCTTTAAAATTATCATTAACACATTTCATTTAGTACTCATATCGTACAAACAAATTCTAGAGTCACCCCTGGTCCACCTTTATGGCGATATCTCGAAAAGGCGTCCACATATAGAACTAAGGCCCACGCCCTCTTAAAATACTCATTAACACCTTTCATTTGATACTCATATCGTACAAACAAATTCTAGAGTCACCCCTGGTCCACCTTTATGGCGGTATCTCGAAAAGGCGTCCACCTATAGAACTTAGGCCCACTCCCTTTTAAAATTATCATTAACACATTTCATTTGATACTCATATCGTACAAACAAATTCTAGAGTCACCCCTGGTCCACCTTTATGGCGATATCTCGAAAAGGTGTCCACATATAGAACTAAGGCCCACGCCCCCTTAAAATACTCATTAACACCTTTCATTTGATACTCATATCGTACAAACAAATTCTAGAGTCACCCCTGGTCCACCTTTATGGCGATATCTCGAAAAGGCGTCCACATATAGAACTAATGCCCACGCCCTCTTAAAATATTCATTAACACCTTTCATTTGATACTCATATCGTACCAACAAATTCCAGAGTCACCCCTGGTCCATCTTTATGGCGATATCTCGAAAAGGCGTCCATTTATAGAACTTAGGCCCACGCCCTTTTAAAATACTCATTAATATCTTTCATTTGATACCCATATCGTACAACATAAATTCTAGAGTCACCCCTGGTCCATATTTATGGCGATATCTCGAAAAGGCGTCCATCTATAGAACTTAGGCCCATGTCCTTTTAAAATACGCATTAATACCTTTCATTTGATACCCATATCGTACAAACAAATTCTACAGTCACCCCTGGTCCACCTTTATGGCGATATCTCGAAAAGGCGTCCAGCTATAGAACTAAGGCCCACGCCCTTTTAAAATACTCATTAACACCTTTCATTTGATACCCATATTGTACAAACGCATTCTAGAGTCACCCCTGGTCCATCTTTATGGCGATATCTCGAAAAGGCGTTCATCTATAGAAATTAGGCCCACGCCCTTTTAAAATACTCATTAATACCTTTCTTTTGATACCCATATTGTAAAAACGCATTCTAGAGTCAACCCTGGTCCACTTTTATAACGATATTCCGAAAAGGCGTCCACCTATAGAACTAAGGCCCACTCCCTTTTAAAATACTCATTAACACCTTTCATTTGATACCCATATAGTACAAACAAATTCTAGAGTCACCCCCGGTCCATCTTTATGGCGATATCTCGAAAAGGCGTCCATCTATAGAACTTAGGCCCATGTCCTTTTAAAATACGCATTAATACCTTTCATTTGATACCCATATCGTACAAACAAATTCTAGAGTCACCCCTGGTCCACCTTTATGGCGATATCTGGAAAAGGCGTCCATCTATAGAACTTAGGCCCATGTCCTTTTAAAATACGCATTAATACCTTTCATTTGATACCCATATCGTACAAACAAATTCTAGAGTCACCCCTGGTCCACCTTTATGGCGATATCTCGAAAAGGCGTCCACATATAGAACTAAGGCCCACGCCCTCTTAAAATACTCATTAACACCTTTCATTTGATACTCATATCGTACAAACAAATTCTAGAGTCACCCCTGGTCCACCTTTATGGCGGTATCTCGAAAAGGCGTCCACCCATAGAACTAAGGCCCACTCCCTTTTAAAACACTTATTAACACCTTTCGTTTGATACCCATATTGTACAAACGCATTCTAGAGTCAACCCTGGTCCACTTTTATAACGATATTCCGAAAAGGCGTCCACCTATAGAACTAAGGCCCACGCCCTTTTAAAATACTCATTAATATCTTTCATTTGATACCCATATCGTACAACATAAATTCTAGAGTCACCCCTGGTCCATCTTTATGGCGATATCTCGAAAAGGCGTCCATCTATAGAACTTAGGCCCATGTCCTTTTAAAATACGCATTAATACCTTTCATTTGATACCCATATCGTACAAACAAATTCTAGCGTGATGTATATTGGAACGATTTTCCGTCATCCCTTGTCAAATTTGGTTTTGAGACAAACCGGTTTCGGCGTTGTGCCATCATCAGTGTCGATTTTCGTTCTGATCTGTTGTTGTCATTTGTCCTGTATTTATAGTTCGTAGGTATATGAGCAGGTATTGTCAAATTGATGCTTGTGTATATTTAGTTATGTGTATGTGCTGTGTGTTCGTTCAGAACCGAGGGTGGTTTACTAATCGATTTGCGTTGCTGACTGGGGTAGGTAGAAATCTGTTATTTTAGTCGTTTGACCTTCTTTGTCGGTTTTTTGTTTTGGTGTGTTAATTGTTTTGTGTTTATTTGTTGTTGTGTGTTTGTCTGTTGTACCTGTGTGATTAAGTCGTTTCCTGTAAACAAGTTTTAAAGGCTCGAATATTGTGTCAGAAATTGTGTTTATCTGTTCGTTTATTACTCTACCATCGAATGTTTTCTGTTTGTAGATTTCCATGTTTTCGAGTACGTTGAGACGTCGGCCCTTTTCTTGTATGTGAAGAACCCTAACTGTTTTATTGATGTTTGCTGGGGAACATTCATTCTCGACCATGTGATTCGCGAAGTTAGACTCGGGTATAATGTTTGGATTCCGTATTTTTTTGTTGTAATCTCTAATATGTTCTCTGAACCTCGTTCTTATTTGCCGTCCTGTTTGTCCTATGTAACTATGCTGGCATCCGCAGGTAAGCTTGTATACGCCGTGGCTGCTAAACGGATCCTCTGAGTTAATGTTAGTTCTTAGTTTTCGCCCTAGATTGTTCGATGTTTTGAATGCTGTGTTAATGTTGTATTTTTTAAAGAAGTTTGCCAATTTATATGTTGCTTTTCCAGTATATGTCATAGTCGTCCAGCTATTATTTTCCTTTTCATTATTTCTTTTTGGTTCTCCATTTGTCCTTCTGAGCTTATCTACTAGTGCTTTTTTATATCCGTTGTTTGCAGCGATATTATATATGACCTCAAGTTCTCTCTTATATGCCTCTTGTGTAAGAGGTGTTCTTTCAAGTCTATGTACCAAGTGCCTTAATGCTGCATTTTTATGATGTTGAGGGTGATTTGAGGTATTGTGTATTATTGTGTCGGTGGCCGTTGACTTTCTATATATGTCATAGTTAAATCTTTTGGCTTCTTTATCAATATTTATCGTGAGGTCTAGATAGTTGATTCCTCCGTATTTTTCGGTTTCCATTGTAAATTTTATATTGCCGTGCTGTTTGTTGAGGTACTCCAGTACGAACTCTTCGTTATTAGTAGTTAAAACGCATATTATGTCATCCACATATCTAGCATAAAATGACACGCCTAATTTGGACTTCAGCTCCTGTATGTACTTTTCTTCCAGATTTTGCATGAACACTTCCATAAGAATTGCTGATGTGGGGCTTCCCATTCCAAGACCGTTTGTTTGTCTATATATTTTATTGTTGAATTTAAAATAGTTTTGACGTAAAGTGGTTCTTAGCGTATTTGTGATTTGCATACTTTTCACTTTGTTTTTTGTGTTATGAACTATTGTTGAGCTAATTATGTCCAAAGTCTCCGATAGTGGTATAGATGGGTATAAATCTTTTATGTCAAAAGATACCAATTTGCTGTTTCTTGTTAGCTCTACGGTCTCGAGTCTCTCTATTAGTTCTGTTGTGTTAGCTATTGCATATTCGTTCCTTAGCTCCAGAGTATCTATTAATATCGTTTTTAAATATTTGGACAGTTTGTAACATGGTGCCGATTTGAAATTAATGATGGGCCTCATTGGCGTGTCCGGCTTGTGGATTTTTGGTAGCGCAACCAGTGGAGGAGCCGAAGGGTTCATTTGGACCAATCTATGTGCCATGTTAGAATCTACTATATTTGTTGCATTTTTTATAGCAACTTTGATTTGTTTTTGGTATTCATCTGTGGGATCCTCTCTCATTCTACGACATTTTATTTCCTCTATGAGATCCTCGGTTTTGGATATATACCGCTCTTTTTCGATTAGCACAGTGGTGTTTCCTTTGTCCGCTTTCGTTGTGACAATATTGTTTTTCCTTAGTTTATACCGTAGATTCTTTATTGTTTTCTCCTCTGTATTCGGTTTTTGTCCTTCCGAAAAGGCGTCCACCTATAGAACTAAGGCCCACGCCCTTTTAAAATACTCATTAATATCTTTCATTTGATACCCATATCGTACAACATAAATTCTAGAGTCACCCCTGTTCCACCTTTATGGCGATATCTCGAAAAGGCGTCCATCTATAGAACTTAGGCCCATGTCCTTTTAAAATACGCATTAATACCTTTCATTTGTTACCCATATCGTACAAACAAATTCTAGAGTCACCACTGGTCCACCTTTATGGCGATATCTCGAAAAGGCGTCCACATATAGAACTAAGGCCCGCGCCCTCTTAAAATACTCATTAACACCTTTCATTTGATACTCATATCGTACAAACAAATTCTAGAGTCACCCCTGGTCCACCTTTATGGCGGTATCTCGAAAAGGCGTCCACCCATAGAACTAAGGCCCACTCCCTTTTAAAACACTTATTAACACCTTTCGTTTGATACCCATATTGTACAAACGCATTCTAGAGTCAACCCTGGTCCACTTTTATAACGATATTCCGAAAAGGCGTCCACCTATAGAACTAAGGCCCACGCCCTTTTAAAATACTCATTAATATCTTTCATTTGATACCCATATCGTACAACATAAATTCTAGAGTCACCCCTGGTCCATCTTTATGGCGATATATCGAAAAGGCGTCCATCTATAGAACTTAGGCCCATGTCCTTTTAAAATACGCATTAATACCTTTCATTTGATACCCATATCGTACAAACAAATTCTAGAGTCAACCCTGGTCCACTTTTATAACGATATTCCAAAAAGGCGTCCACCTATAGAACTAAGGCCCACGCCCTTTTAAAATACTCATTAATATCTTTCATTTGATACCCATATCGTACAACATAAATTCTAGAGTCACCCCTGGTCCATCTTTATGGCGATATCTCGAAAAGGCGTCCATCTATAGAACTTAGGCCCATGTCCTTTTAAAATACGCATTAATACCTTTCATTTGATACCCATATCGTACAAACAAATTCTAGAGTCAACCCTGGTCCACTTTTATAACGATATTCCGAAAAGGCGTCCACCTATAGAACTAAGGCCCGCGCCCTCTTAAAATACTCATTAACACCTTTCATTTGATACTCATATCGTACAAACAAATTCTAGAGTCACCCCTGGTCCACCTTTATGGCGGTATCTCGAAAAGGCGTCCACCCATAGAACTAAGGCCCACTCCCTTTTAAAACACTTATTAACACGTTTCGTTTGATACCCATATTGTACAAACGCATTCTAGAGTCAACCCTGGTCCACTTTTATAACGATATTCCGAAAAGGCGTCCACCTATAGAACTAAGGCCCACGCCCTTTTAAAATACTCATTAATATCTTTCATTTGATACCCATATCGTACAACATAAATTCTAGAGTCACCCCTGGTCCACCTTTATGGCGATATCTCGAAAAGGCGTCCACATATAGAACTAAGGCCCGCGCCCTCTTAAAATACTCATTAACACCTTTCATTTGATACTCATATCGTACAAACAAATTCTAGAGTCACCCCTGGTCCATCTTTATGGCGATATCTCGAAAAGGCGTTCATCTATAGAACTTAGGCCCACGCCCTTTTAAAATACCCATTAATACCTTTCTTTTGATACCCATATCGTACAAAATAAATTCTAGAGTCACCCCTGCCACCTTTATGGCGATATCTCGAAAAGGCGTCCACCTATAGAAGTTAGGCCCACTCCCTTTTAAAATTATCATTAACACATTTCATTTGATACTCATATCGTACAAACAAATTCTAGAGTCACCCCTGGTCCACCTTTATGGCGATATCTCGAAAAGGTGTCCACATATAGAATTAAGGCCCACGCCCTCTTAAAATACTCTTTAACACCTTTCATTTGATACTCATATCGTACAAACAAATTCTAGAGTCACCCCTGGTCCACCTTTATGGCGATATCTCGAAAAGGCGTCCATATATAGAACTAAGGCCCACGCCCTCTTAAAATACTTATTAACACCTTTCATTTGACACTCATATCGTACAAACAAATTCTAGAGTAACCCCTGGTACATCTTTATGGCGATATCTCGAAAAGGCGTCCATCTATAGAGCTTAGGCCCACGCCCTTTTAAAATACTCATTAATATCTTTCATTTGATACCCATATCGTACAAAATAAATTCTAGAGTCACCCCTGGTACATCTTTATGGCGATATCTCGAAAAGGCGTCCACATATAGAACTAAGGCCACGTCAACCCTGGTCCACTTTTATAACGATATTCCGAAAAGGCGTCCACCTATAGAACTAAGGCCCACTCCCTTTTAAAATACTCATTAACCCCTTTCATTTGATACCCATATAGTACAAACAAATTCTAGAGTCACCCCTGGTCCACCTTTATTGCGATATCTCGAAAAGGCGTCCACATATAGAACTAAGGCCCGCGCCCTCTTAAAATACTCATTAACACATTTCAGTTGATACTCATATCGTACAAAAAAATTCTAGAGTCACCCCTGGTCCACCTTTATGGCGATATCTGGAAAAAGCGTCCACATATAGAACTAAGGCCCACGCCCTCTTAAAATACTCATTAACCCCTTTAATTTGATACTCATATCGTACAAACAAATTCTAGAGTCACCCGTGGTCCACCTTTATGGCGATATCTCGAAAAAACTTCCACCTATAGAACTTAGGCCCACTCCCTTTTAAAATTATCATTAACACATTTCATTTGATACTCATATCGTATAAACAAATTCTAGAGTCACCCCTGGTCCACCTTTATGGCGATATCTCGAAAAGGTGTCCAAATATAGAATTAAGGCCCACGTCCTCTTAAAATACTCATTAACTCCTTTCATTTGATACTCATATCGTACAAACAAATTCTAGAGTCACCCCTGGCCCACCTTTATGGCGATATCTCGAAAAGGCGTCCACATATAGAACTAAGGCCCGCGCCCTCTTAAAATACTCATTAACACATTTCAGTTGATACTCATATCGTACAAAAAAATTCTAGAGTCACCCCTGGTCCACCTTTATGGCGATATCTCGAAAAGGCGTCCACATATAGAACTAAGGCCCACACCCTCTTAAAATACTCATTAACACCTTTAATTTGATACTCATATCGTACAAACAAATTCTAGAGTCACCCGTGGTCCACCTTTAAGGCGATATCTCGAAAAAACGTCCACCTATAGAACTTAGGCCCACTCCCTTTTAAAATTATCATTAACACATTTCATTTGATACTCATATCGTATAAACAAATTCTAGAGTCACCCCTGGTCCACCTTTATGGCGATATCTCGAAAAGGTGTCCAAATATAGAACTAAGGCCCACGCCCTCTTAAAATACTCATTAACACCTTTCATTTGACACTCATATCGTACAAACAAATTCTAGAGTCACCTATGATGATGACCAGATGAATTTACCACTGGGAAGTTCGAGTCTCGATCCGCTCATTACCGTATCCCATAAGACGGGATGATAACACAACATCCACTATGTATGTACCACGCATACCTACTTATATATGCTAAGCCAAGCTCAACCGTAATATCAGGTGATCAGTGATATAGATCCAATCTAATTTTAATCCCAAGATCGGGATTAGTCCCGAGATTTAGGAATTTTGTTTTTCTTTCAACAGTTTAGCTCTCAAAGTTTCGTACATTTTATTTGACAAAATATGTTTACAATACTATAATATGAGCATTATATTTGTTTTTTTTTAACTTTAATTTGCTTATCGCCGGAACCATTGAAGGCGACGCTATCTCCGTGAAAAGCTCGAACGGGTCTTAAGTCAACAATATATAAGAATTTGTTTGTCATCTTCTTCAAAGCTCAGCTGCAACAGCCCGCCTTCAACCAGCAAGCCGAGGCAGGGCTAAGTTCATCTCAACTGATAGGCAAATCAAGGATTTCCGGGACTTAGGATTTTCGGGATTGGAGTCCCTACCGCAGCTTATTCAGACGTCGAATTTCATAATGTTCTTTATGCTTTTTTTTTTTTCGCTCGTACAAAAAAAAAGAGTGAATTAGCAAAGGCTTAAAATGCAGATCAGGTGACCAATTTTAACGGCTTATTGATCATCCGATTATCCCGTTGATCAAGTATGATATGAGGAGGCTATAGCTAACAAAAGGGTAGAGCGCGATGAGTCGTTTTGGGAAAAAGGCAGTTTTTCGATGATGTTGATTGAGTGATGGTCGTGTCTGTGGCTAGAGCCAAATATAAAGTATGTTGCGGTATATTAGTTGGTTGCGCTGTATTAAGGCATATTCGTCCGGAAATTAAATTAAAAAGGTGGACAAATTAAAATGACAAAGCTGAAATAAAATAACTAATTGTGGAACAATTATATAAAAAAAAAAAAAAAATCACAAGTTCATATGCAGCAGTTGGCAAATGCCCATTGATTATATGTGCTGTTTAAAAAAAAAAAAACAAAAAAAAAAATAACGAACAAGTTATTTAATATTTACGAAAAAAAAAACTAAACAAATTTTGAAAGTTAAAAAAAAAAACGCTAAAACTCTGTTTTTTGAGTTGGAAAATGCTCCATAGTGAAAGAGCTAAAAAGTTTCAAAAATCTTTAAAAACTGCGAAAAAAATGGAGAAATTGAAATTGTGCAGTGTTTCAAAAGAAAAAAACAAAAAGGAAAAAGATGTAGTTCCAAGTGTTTTGTTGCAAAAAAAAAAAAAAAATTGAAAATTCGTAGCGAAAAATAATCCTCATTAAAACTTCCAAATTTTCAAAAACGTTTTCGAAAGAATGCCAAAAACTGGAAAAGAATTAAGAATCGTGAGTATATGTTGGGCAGGTTGTTTAATTTACTGAATTCTAAAATCTCTCATAAAAATTTCGATGTACAAAAAAAATGTACAAGACGAAAATTATACAGATTATGCGAATTGCATAACGTTTTCAAAAAAAAAAAAGGAACATCTGAATATTGTGTAAAAATTTCGCAAAAAAGTCGAAAGGACGTGAATGCTTTAAAAAAAAAAAAGAAAAAACTTGAATAAAAATTTCAAACGTTTCGAAAAAGTCCGAAAATTCGAATTTTTTGCTGAATAAACCACAAAAGAAAAGGGTTAAATTACTACGGATGTTAGAAATATAGAAGGACTGTTACGTCATATAATTATCACCGTAAAATAATTACAATTGATTTTCGCAAGTGAAAAAAAAAATTGATTTTTTTTTACGATTATAAATTTAATTTCGAATGAATAAACAAACAAATATGAAGAATAAACGAAATCTATGAAAACGTTCCATCATCCCCTATATGCTACAAATAGTTGCATAGTGCTGTGCAGCCAAATGAAAATAAGATCCTCTTCCACGCGCATCGTTGCAGCTTCATTATGAGCAGAGGATTCAGGCCCAGTTCCCGTTCCCAAGAAACCTTCCGAAGGCAGATTAGTGTAGATTAGGTTATCTAAAATAAGTTAGAAAGGGTGATCGGTAGGAAAAAAATAAAAAAATTTTATTTCTATAAATGAATTGGAATTAGAAATACTTTTGGCTATGTTCAAATACGCATAGAATTTTGTTTTTATACTTATTTTTCTTTATGACAAAAAAAAAATTAATTAAAATTTTTCAATATTGTTAACCTTTTATTTTTTTGTCGTAATTATCATTTTCCGAATGTTTTTGAAGTTTTTATAGTTAAAAGCACAACAGCAAGAAACTTTAAACTAAATAATTTCATCCAAACATGTACATATGTGTAAACAAAGTCATCGAACCTCGTTTTACCATTTTGATGGCCTCAGAAGGCTTAAACTCTGGCTTGTTGTTATCTGAACAGCAAATTTTTGCCACATTTGGTTGAAGCATACAAATGGTTACATATACTCCCTTTGATTATATCAAATCGGGTTTTGTTGGTGTTTTTTCTTTTGCCGCGCATCAAACATATACTCGCTAAATTTTGCCAACAGCAACATCATAAACGCAACGCAACATCGAGCTTCATCAACGTCGCTGGGCCCATCGTCGCATCGATGCAGCAGATTATAACGTAAGTGTTTATTTACAATTACATGCATATATTCTTTTTATATAGCTTTTGTTATGGATTTTAGCATCCTTACCTATGTAAATATACCTAATTGGAACTTTTATTTTTGTTTAATGATACATATACATAGGTGGAAGTCATTATAATTATATAATTTTGAAATTCTTTTTTTTTGATTTGATTCTTATCCTGAGTCAAAAGTTGGGAAACGGATTTCAACGAGTTGGATACTTTTTTTTAGACTTTTGTTTAGAGTAGAAAACAAAACTTGGCTTAAGGATTTTGAAAAGATATAAACGTAATTAATAGAATAAGAACAAAATAAATGATACCGTATCCTTGTAAGTTATTATTGAGATGAAGAAAGAAAAAAAAGAGGGATAAGAATTCTCTATTAGGGTAGTCGTTTCACAATTATATGTAAAGTATTACTATTATGAAATTATTAAACTTTTTGTATACAATTTCCAAAATGAATTGCTGAGTTGCCTTTATTGAATGACGAAATGTAGGGTTAGGTCATGGTAAACTGAGTAAGTATGATATTGGGTTAATGAACAAAAATTTACGTAATTCATTAACAGGTTGGGTGGGTAAAGACAGAGGGGGAAATGCCACCATTCACCTCCCTCTTTCGATTATTGTTGTTGCTGCGTGATTCCTCGCCAGTGTAGACGTATCCCATGATGATAGGTATACAATTGTGTACAAGGCTGCGGTAATTTTTTTTATTTCGCTGGTTTTCTTTTGTTTTGTTGAATTATCTCTCTCTGCATACATTTAAATTTTTAGTAACGCTTTCGCTGTAAGTACCGAGGCAAGCCCACCCCTTTTCCCTGAGCTAAGTTGTAGCATAGCAAGGTATGCAGACCCGCCTCGAGTACAAGCACCTACCCTAATCCCTGAATATTTTTATAAGCAGCTGAATTTAGGAGAAAGTTCGTTACAGAAAATTTTGGCGCCCAACGTGGGGCCAGACAAGGTGTTTAAACAATCTTTCAGGAATTGCAAATTTCGGTTGAAAGTTTATATCTGAGTAAGTTGGTTTTCACCCGAAATCAACCTACCTATGTAGTGTAAGAATTAAAATCATCACACCCTTGTCTAAGCTCCTATATTTTTGAACATTTTTTTTTGCCTTAGTAAAAGAAGGAGGACTTATTGAATTTGTATCATTTCGAATTCTTTCCGCGGATTTTACTAAGGATTGTTCTAGTTTCTTTTTATGCTTGAAGTGGAAAGGTTATAAAACAGGATTTTTTTAATTCGGGGAATACCTGATTTCATACCGTTGGTTTAACGTTTCCATAGATAATACGATATTAATACTATTTTTTCAGTCGAACTTAGAGGATAATTCTGATTTAGCTGTTCGCTTAATCTTACCCTTCGTTTCATATTGAAAAAAAAAAAAAAATAATAATAAAATTTAAAAAGGTTTTATATACATATATCGTTATGTAAAATCAGGTTTCACCTAAATACTTCTCCTAAGGATGTTGATCAATCCTCATAGACCAAATAGGGTTATCAAACCGAAGAAGTAAATTGGTAAGTTAGTAATTTTATACCAGCATGGCAGGGATAAGCGAAGCAACAACAACAACGTCTTATTAACAAACATTTTCCTTTCTCAGTAGGTTATCCGCCATGACATACCCTACAGAGTAGTCTTTCTGTTATTATTTATTTTTGATTGTAAGCCTATAAGATACAAAACTAACTTTAATTCATAATAACTTTTTTTTTGCGAAAGATATATAGTTGATATTGCCGAACTGACTAACTAGCTAATTTTTATTTTATTTTTTTTGCGTATAAATCAACCGATATGCCTATTACTCATAGTCCAGATAGGGCTTCGGCCAGCGGAGGAGCCCATAGTATGAATAACACTATTTGCACCGTATGTAGTGACAATTTTCTGACTAATGCCGAAAAAGTCGAAACGGCATGCAAGCATAAGTTTCATTTATCGTGTATTAGTACCTGGTTAGATAGCAACCAACCATGCCCGGTTTGTAGGCAAACATGCGCCCTCTCAGATCTTAAAACGATCGGAGATTCGAACAGTCGAGGAACGGGAACTGTACCTCGAGAGCGACGAAATACACGTAGGCAGGGCCTAGAAAATCCTCAACCTCGAGTTACTTCTGCGAGCACTCACGTCGGTGGTCAATCGCAGAGTCCGAGAAATCCTCGTATGACCTCAGCGAATCATGTAGGTAGTGTCAATGAACGTAGAGTTCAGGAAATTATTAGTCAGTCTTTGAATGATTTTCGTAATGAAATAACTAGTACCATCACGAATGAAATGCAAACCTTGTAACATAATATCAATTTAAATCGCGGTAGAACACCTTCTCCAGTCCAGCGTCGACATGAGGAAGCAGTCGAATGGCCACGGGAAGTTCCTTACGAAGAAAGAAACTCGAGACGTCTATTTACTAACCCACGAAGAACGGATTCGATCGGCATAGGTAATATTACTTTGGCAAACGAAAAAATATCGAATCTTATTAGAAATTGGCAAATAAGATTTAATGGTTCAACGGATAGTATGACGACGGACCAGTTCATCTATCGTATCAATACCCTAACGTCTTTACATCTGAATGGTAATTTTGAGGTTTTATGTAAACATATACACTCCATATTTGATGGAAAAGCACTTAAATGGTTTTGGAGGTATAGGCAGCACGTAGATAATCTCGAATGGTTTGAGTTATGCGACGCTCTGCGCCGTCAGTTCAAAGATTACTCAACCGATTCAGAAATTCGAGATGAGATTAGGAGACGAAAGCAAAGGCCTACAGAGTTATTTGACGAATTCTTTGATGCCGTAATGATGATGAGCGATCGCTTAAGATTTCAAATAAGCGAATCTGAGCTTGTTGAAATTCTATTACGAAACCTGAAACCGGAATTGCGACATGAGTTATTACATTTGGAAATAGAGGACATACAGACGTTGCGTAAAGAAGTTCGAAAACACGAAAAGTTTTTCAGAGACTTACAAGCGTCTGTACCTCGGGCGAACCCAGTCCGCAAAAATCTTTATGAAGTGGTACACAACATCGGCGATACAAATAATGTGAATGTAGAAATTGAAGAGTTAACGACCGATATCGATGCGTTAGCAATCAATTCCCTTAAATGTTGGAACTGTGAAGAAATTGGCCATCGGTATCATGACTGCCTAAAGAGCAAGAGAATTTTTTGTTATGGTTGCGGGGAAGTAAACACTTACAAACCGAATTGTGCTAAGTGTAACCAACCGTCGGAAAACAGGACGAGGGATGTTCGTCGTACATTGGACGGACGTCCATCGAACCCGCCTCGGAACTAAACCCATTACCAACTAAATCGATTGATAATATTCCACCTAAATTGTTGAAACGTAACGAAACACCTAGACTAGCGCCAAACGAGATGGAGATTCGAGGTCCTCATAACCTTGCAAAGCAATCCATACACCCATCACCTCGCTATCGACCTTACCATGTTAGGTTAGCCGACTATCAACGTGTTCGGGCAAGAATATTTTCAGATACTCTTAGGAAATCCTTACAAAGTAGATCAGCGAGGCGTATGCATGACTTTTGGCAGCTGAAGAGAAAGTTACGAAAAATGGTTATTTCAGCCATCGTTTACAACGGGGCTGACATACGTCCATATGCCAACCTAAATATTTTCGGAAAAAATTATCTGGCTCTATTGGACAGTGGAGCTAATAAGAGCTATATAGGGTCAAATTTAGCCAAATCAATTATTGATGGTCGTAAGTACGGATATAGAAAAGTTTTAGGTAGCGTTAGGACCGCAGATGGTAAGAAACAAAATATTCTAGGTTCTATTTCGATATTATTATCGTTTAACCACTGCGAGAAGGAGTTTGAATTTTTGTTAGTGCCGACAGTGGCGAATGATGTAATATGTGGAATGGACTTTTGGCAAGCTTTTGGGTTAAAAGTGACACCAGAACCTAATATTAATACATTGTCTTCTGAAGTAGATTTTGATGCGCTGACGTCACCTCAGAGATCTCGCTTAGAAAATGTTCTAGCTGCCTTCCCACCATTCGAGAAAGAAGGGCTAAGATCAACTAAATTGATAGAGCATACTATAGATACCGGCACTGCCATCCCTATTAAACAGAGATATTACCCAAATTCTCCAGCAATGGAAAAAGTTCTTTGCCAAGAGATTGATAGGATGCTCGAGCTAGGAGTGATTGAAGAAGCTGAAGGTTCGCCCTGGTCTTCTCCAGGTGTGTTAGTGGTTAAGCCAGGTAAGCTAGATATTGTTTTGACTCTAGAAAGTTGAATGAACTGACAGTGAAGGATGCGTATCCTTTGCCGAATATTGAAGGTCTACTTTCACGACTTCCGCCAGTGCGATGTATATCTAAAATTGATTTAAAGGATGCCTTTTGGCAAATAAGCCTCTCTCCAGAGTCTCGCCCTAAAACAGCTTTCACGGTTCCCAATCGTCCTTTATATCAGTTTAAGCGTATGCCTTTTGGGTTATGCAATGCTCCCCAAACCATGTGCCGACTAATGGATAAAGTGATTCCATACCACCTCAAATCTCATGTATTCGTCTACCTTGATGATCTGCGGATAATGTCGCAAACGTTTGAAGAACACCTTACTCATCTATTGGAAGTGGCCGCCCAACTAAGGAAGGCTGGTTTAACTATAAATATTAGCAAAAGTAAATTTGGTCTCGACAGAGTCAAGTATTTAGGATTTATTGTTGGAAATGGATCGTTAGCAGTCGATGACGAGAAAGTTAAAGCTATTACGGAGTATCCGATACCCAAAAATGTCTGCCACATTAGACAATTCCTTGGTATGACAGGATGGTATCGTCGATTTATCTCCGATTATGCTAGCCTGACCTTTCCGTTGACCGAATTGCTCACTAAGAAACGTAAGTTTGAGTGGAACTCGGATGCTCAACAAGCGTTTGATGCGATTAAAGTGAAACTTACGACAGCTCCTTTACTAATTCATCCCAACTACTCGAAGCCTTTCGTAGTGCAATGCGATGCAAGCCAGTATGGGGTAGGGGCTCTCTTGGCACAGGCAGATGAAGAGGGAATTGAAAAACCTATAGCGTACATGTCTCATAAATTGAACAGAGCTCAGAGGAACTATACAGTGACTAAACTCGAGTGTTTAGCGGTGGTTTTAGCCATTAAAAAGTTTAGGCCATATATCGAAGGGCATGAATTTAAGGTCGTTACAGATCATGCCAGTCTTAAGTGGCTTATGCACCAAAAAGATTTGAATGGAAGGATAGCGAGGTAGGCACTGAAGTTGCAAGGATTTAATTTCTTGATAGAGCATCGTAAAGGTAGTGAAAATAAAGTGGCAAATGCATTGTCGAGGGTCTACGATGGCGAAGACGCACAAATCGCCGAGATAGAACAAGGAAGTATGGTAGAAATAGATTTAGAGTCAGAGTATTTCGATTCGAATGAATATAAAGCGCTAAGGGAAAAATTTCTAGCCAGCTCAGTTCCAGATTATAAGGTAATAGATAAATATATTTACTATCGGTCTTCATTTGAAAATGAGCATAATGACAACGATGATGTCTGGAAGCTATTCGTACCAAGGGAATTGCGAAAAAGTGTGATATATGCCGCTCATAACACGCCTACGTCTGCACATGGGGGAATAGCGAAAACCATTGAACGTGCACGAAGGAATTTATATTGGCCTGGAATGGTTACGGATATACGCAATTATGTAATGACATGTGATTTGTGCAAAACATCTAAGACACCGACTTATATATTAAGACCGCCCATGGGTGAACTTATTGAAACTGACCGGCCATTTCAACGCCTATATGTTGACCTAATTGGACCTTTTCCTAGATCCAAAGCGGGGAATATTGGAGTATTTATTATCTTGGACCATTTCTCAAAATTTACTTTTCTAAAACCTGTGAAGAAATTCAGTGCAAATCTCCTTATTCAATACCTTAAGGAAAATATTTTCGACTGTTTTGGTGTACCAGAAACTATTGTTTCCGACAACGGCACCCAGTTCACCTGCAAAGAGTTTACGAACTTTTTGAAAAACCACGGCATCAGTCATGTGAGGACAGCAGTTTATTCACCACAGTCTAATGCATCTGAGCGTGTTAACCATGCTGTAAATGAGGCGCTAAGATCCTTTATTAGAAAAGATCAAAGAGATTGGGATAAGTACATAAGCAGTATAAATTGCTCTCTGAGGAACAGTTTACATCATACAATCGGAAACGCACCATATTACATAGTTTTTGGCCAACACATGATCACCCACGGTGGAGACTATAAGTTATTGAAGAATTTAGGTTTATTGGCGGAAGGCAGTGTTAAACCTTTAAGGGAAGATCAGTTTGCCGTTATCCGTGAATGCATCAAAAATAAAATTAAGGCAGCTCACGAAAAGAATACACGCACGTATAACTTGCGATCACGTATGAGAGAATTTCAGCCTGGTCAAGAAGTGATACGTCGAAATTTCGAACAAAGCAATTTAGTAAAACATTTTACTGCTAAATTAGCTCCTAGGGGTATTAAGGCCAGAGTAATAAAGAGGATAGGAAACGCATATTACGAGCTGGAAGACATTGACGGCAATCATAAAGGAAGATATCACGCAAAAGATATTTGGCAATAACCATAAGGAACATGGATATACTGTCAAACGCATCGGATGCTGGTGCCTACACATATATATTTTCAAATGTAACTTCCGCATAGCATCGTTGCATTTGTCTGGGGCGGGGGAGTTTATGATGATGACCAGATGAATTTACCACTGGGAAGTTCGAGTCTCGATCCGCTCATTACCATATCCCATTAGACGGGATGATAACACAACATCCACTATGTATGTGCCACGCATACTTACTTATATATGCTAAGCCAAGCTCAACCGTAATATCAGGTGATCAGTGATATAGATCCAATCTAATTTTAATCCCAAGATCGGGATTAGTCCCGAGATTTAGGAATTTTGTTTTTCTTTCAACAGTTTAGCTCTCAAAGTTTCGTACATTTTATTTGAAAAAATATGTTTACAATACTATAATATGAGCATTATATTTGTTTTTTTTTTAACTTTAATTTGCTTATCGCCGGAACCATTGAAGGCGACGCTATCTCCGTGAAAAGCTCGAACGGGTCTTAAGTCAACAATATATAAGAATATGTTTGTCATCTTCTTCAAAGCTCAGTTGCAACAGCCCGCCTTCAACCAGCAAGCCGAGGCAGGGCTAAGTTCATCTCAACTGATAGGCAAATCAAGGATTTCCGGGACTTAGGATTTTCGGGATTGGAGTCCCTACCGCAGCTTATTCAGACGTCGAATTTCATAATGTTCTTTATGCTTTTTTTTTTTTCGCTCGTACAAAAAAAAAGAGTGAATTAGCAAAGGCTTAAAATGCAGATCAGGTGACCAATTTTAACGGCTTATTGATCATCCGATTATCCCGTTGATCAAGTATGATATGAGGAGGCTATAGCTAACAAAAGGGTAGAGCGCGATGAGTCGTTTTGGGAAAAAGGCAGTTTTTCGATGATGTTGATTGAGTGATGGTCGTGTCTGTGGCTAGAGCCAAATATAAAGTATGTTGCGGTATATTAGTTGGTTGCGCTGTATTAAGGCATATTCGTCCGGAAATTAAATTAAAAAGGTGGACAAATTAAAATGACAAAGCTGAAATAAAATAACTAATTGTGGAACAATTATATAAAAAAAAAAAAAAAATCACAAGTTCATATGCAGCAGTTGGCAAATGCCCATTGATTATATGTGCTGTTTAAAAAAAAAAAACAAAAAAAAAAATAACGAACAAGTTATTTAATATTTACGAAAAAAAAAACTAAACAAATTTTGAAAGTTAAAAAAAAAAACGCTAAAACTCTGTTTTTTGAGTTGGAAAATGCTCCATAGTGAAAGAGCTAAAAAGTTTCAAAAATCTTTAAAAACTGCGAAAAAAATGGAGAAATTGAAATTGTGCAGTGTTTCAAAAGAAAAAAACAAAAAGGAAAAAGATGTAGTTCCAAGTGTTTTGTTGCAAAAAAAAAAAAAAAATTGAAAATTCGTAGCGAAAAATAATCCTCATTAAAACTTCCAAATTTTCAAAAACGTTTTCGAAAGAATGCCAAAAACTGGAAAAGAATTAAGAATCGTGATTATATGTTGGACAGGTTGTTTAATTTACTGAATTCTAAAATCTCTCATAAAAATTTCGATGTACAAAAAAAATGTACAAGACGAAAATTATACAGATTATGCGAATTGCATAACGTTTTCAAAAAAAAAAAAAAAAAAGGAACATCTGAATATTGTGTAAAAACTTCGCAAAAAAGTCGAAAGGACGTGAATGCTTTAAAAAAAAAAAAGAAAAAGCTTGAATAAAAATTTCAAACGTTTCGAAAAAGTCCGAAAATTCGAATTTTTTGCTGAATAAACCACAAAAGAAAAGGGTGAAATTACTACGGATGTTAGAAATATAGAAGGACTGTTACGTCATATAATTATCACCGTAAAATAATTACAATTGATTTTCGCAAGTGAAAAAAAAAAATTGATTTTTTTTTTACGATTATAAATTTAATTTCGAATGAATAAACAAACAAATATGAAGAATAAACGAAATCTATGAAAACGTTCCATCATCCCCTATATGCTACAAATAGTTGCATAGTGCTGTGCAGCCAAATGAAAATAAGATCCTCTTCCACGCGCATCGTTGCAGCTTCATTATGAGCAGAGGATTCAGGCCCAGTTCCCGTTCCCGAGAAACCTTCCGAAGGCAGATTAGTGTATATTAGGTTATCTAAAATAAGTTAGAAAGGGTGATCGGTAGGAAAAAAAGAAAATAATAAAAAAATTTTATTTCTATAAATGAATTGGAATTAGAAATATTTTTGGCTATGTTCAAATACGCATAGAATTTTGTTTTTATACTTATTTTTCTTTATGACAAAAAAAAAAATTAATTAAAATTTTTCAATATTGTTAACCTTTTATTTTTTGCCGTAATTATCATTTTCCGAATGTTTTTGAATGGAATCACTTTATAGTTAAAAGCACAACAGCAAGAAACTTTAAACTAAATAATTTCATCCAAACATGTACATATGTGTAAACAAAGTCATCGAACCTCGTTTTACCATTTTGATGGCCTCAGAAGGCTTAAACTCTGGCTTGTTGTTATCTGAACAGCAAATTTTTGCCACATTTGGTTGAAGCATACAAATGGTTACATATACTCCCTTTGATTATATCAAATCGGTTTTTGTTGGTGTTTTTTCTTTTGCCGCGCATCAAACATATACTCGCTAAATTTTGCCAACAGCAACATCATAAACGCAAGGCAACATCGAGCTTCATCGACGTCGCTGGGCCCATCGTCGCATCGATGCAGCAGATTATAACGTAAGTGTTTATTTACAATTACATGCATATATTCTTTTTATATAGCTTTTGTTATGGATTTTAGCATCCTTACCTATGTAAATATACCTAATTGGAACTTTTATTTTTGTTTAATGATACATATACATAGGTTGAAGTCATTATAATTACATAATTTTGAAATTCTTTTTTTTTGATTTGATTCTTATCCTGAGTCAAAAGTTGGGAAACGGATTTCAACGGGTTGGATAATTTTTTTTAGACTTTTGTTTAGAGTAGAAAACAAAACTTGGCTTAAGGATTTTGAAAAGATATAAACGTAATTAATAGAATAAGAACAAAATAAATGATACCGTATCCTTGTAAGTTATTATTGAGATGAAGAAAGAAAAAAAAGGGGGATAAGAATTCTCTATTAGGGTAGTCGTAATCACAATTATATGTAAAGTATTACTATTATGAAATTATTAAAGTTTTTGTATACAATTTCCAAAATGAATTGCTGAGTTGCCTTTATTGAATGACGAAATGTAGGGTTAGGTCATGGTAAACTGAGTAAGTATGATATTGGGTTAATGAACAAAAATTTACGTAATTCATTAACAGGTTGGGTGGGTAAAGACAGAGGGGGAAATGCCACCATTCACCTCCCTCTTTCGATTATTGTTGTTGCTGCGTGATTCCTCGCCAGTGTAGACGTATCCCATGATGATAGGTATACAATTGTGTACAAGGCTGCGGTATTTTTTTTTTATTTCGCTGGTTTTCTTTTGTTTTGTTGAATTATCTCTCTCTGCATACATTTAAATTTTTAGTAACGCTTTCGCTGTAAGTACCGAGGCAAGCCCACCCCTTTTCCCTGAGCTAAGTTGTAGCATAGCAAGGTATGCAGACCCGCCTCGAGTACAAGCACCTACCCTAATCCCTGAATATTTTTCTAAGCAGCTGAATTTAGGAGAAAGTTCGTTACACACCCCTGGTCCATCTTTATGGCGATATCTCGAAAAATAAATTCTAGAGTCACCCCTGGTCCATCTTTATGGCGATATCTCGAAAAGGCGTCCATCTATAGAACTTGGGCCCACGTCCTTTTAAAATACTCATTAATACCTTTCATTTGATACCCATATCGTACAAAATAAATTCTAGAGTCACCCCTGGTCCACCTTTATGGCGATATCTCGAAAATGCGTCCACCTATAGAACTAAGGCTCACTCCCTTTCAAAATACTCATTAAAACATTTCATTTGATACCCATATCGTACAAACGCATTCTAGAGTCACCCCTGGTCCACCTTTATGGCGATATCTCGCGATATAGAACTAAGGCCCACGCCCTTTTAAAATACTCATTAATACCTTTCATTTCATACCCATATCGTACAAAATAAATTCTAGAGTCACCCCTGGTCCACCTTTATGGCGATATCTCGAAAAGGCGTCCACCTATAGAACTAAGGCCCAATTCCTTTTAAAATACTAATTAATACCTTTCATTTGATACCCATATCGTACAAACAAATTCTATGGTCAAGCCTGGTCCACCTTTATGGCGATATCCCTAAATGGCGTCCATCTATAGAACTATGGCCCACTTCCTCTTAAAATACTCTTTAATACCTTCCATTTGATACACATGTCATACAAACACATTCCAGGGTTACCCTAGGTTCTTTTTACAACATGGTGATTTTCCCTTACTTTGTCTCCACAGCTCTCAACTGAGTATGTAATGTTCGGTTACTTGTTTATTTTATATTTATCTCAAAAATCGTTTAGGTATGTACATCTGTTCACTATATATTTCTTATCTTATACATCCGATTATTTGGAGATTACGAACGGGATAAGATTATTGTTCAGCCCCATTCATGAAAGGTATGAAGTCTTCGGTACAGCCGAAGACAGTCCCGTCCTTACTTGTTTTTATTTGCGTTTGCAGTTCTTCGGCAATCGCCTGTATAGGGCATTGTATACTGATCTGTTAATATGGTATATTTTCTTCTATTAATATTCCTACCCCTTGTTTGCAAGAGGAGTTATTGGCTGAATTATAAAAAAGGCCAGTATAGCCTCACGGTGGATAAGGGTTAAAATATGATGGGCAATGTGTTTCTTGCAATGCAATTACACTTGGGTTGTGTTCTTTAATAAGTTCAGTTAGCTCATCAGAATTAATATTTCGTTTAATATTCTGTTGTCATATTCTAAAGAACATGAGAACTGAAGAGAAAATAAAAAACTTTGTATTTAGTAAACTTGTTTTACGGAATAAATTTATAGATACGATAGTTAAGGGAGAGCGAAAGAGCTATGATTTTTTAAAATGGAGGAGAGTTATTGATGTTTGCGTTACCTGTTGTAACAACATCAAGTGGAGTGGATGACATTGAATTGAATAAAATTTGTAGAAGTTCGGGAGAAGAGTTAGTCGCAGTTTCATTATTTTGTTGAGTGAGGGAAGAAAGGATTGGTTGATTATCTTCTGTTGTATCCATGTGGTTAGAGTTTGGTTAAAGTGTGGGAGCTGATTGGAAGGGCTATGAAGTGATGCTATTGTATTATTGTTTATTGTTGTTAAGTTTTCGACTGAGTGCTCTACACGAGCAGTTTCAGTTGGAAGGGGGGGTAAGGTGCTGAGATCTTTTTGCTGAGTTGATTTTTGGTTGTTGGGAGAGTTACGTTCCGAGAATTTTTTCTTAGTTTTATTATTTTTTGTGGTTTCTGCATATGAAGAGGGTGATGAAATATGAGCAAGATTGCGTGTGTTTTAAAGGCGCCGTGCTTCGCCAATGTTACATTGTGACGGACTTTTCCTTTGACTTTGCCTGGGTTGGCCTCAGTCCGTCCAGGGTTCCTGAAAGTAGAAATTCCTACCAGTCCTTCTAAAAGAATAACCCTGTTTATTTCGTATAAAAACGTTATAAAAGTATTTATTTGATAAAAATTCTATTTCTACTCCTAGCTGATTCCCTTGCTTTGTAAGAGGTGACTGAGGTAATAAAGCCCTCGGCCAACCTCTGCGGTCGAATGGAGTAATGAAGCCTCCAGACGAATATACTTTTAGTACAAATGAAATCAAAAACCTTCAGGTGTACTCTTGGTCGGTAGTCATAAAACCTACCGACTCGTATGCCTGTCTCCTAATCTCTGAATTTTAATGCGAACTCGTCGCCCTTATATACTAATATTTGCACGCAGGCAAACGGTTATTTTATAATAGCAACTTCTAACTAATAGTATTAACAATATAAAACAACTGTTATTCCGGTGAATATTTCCTTCCCATGAACTTCCACGCACCATAATGCTCCTTATTGAATACACGGCCTTTGTACTTGCTCATACCGTGCTTTCCAGCTTTTGCTTTAACTATTGTGTGTTTGTACATTTGTTTGTGGTCACCTGATTCTAATGTTGTGTTTTGCTTTGCCCAATGATTCTGCCTTCTTTTGTATGTCGTGCGTTGGTGTGTTGTATGCTAATGCGTAAATATGTATAGCGAAATTTCAATTAGTAGCGGCGCTTATTTTGACGACTGATCTCCGTTCACTTAAGTTATTATGTATGTTGAATTTGTAGCTGGGAGTATTGAATTTTGAGTGTGCAAAGGGTTGATTGACCGCTGCATTTTTATGTTTTGTGCGTATCTACCTCCCTTCCAAATATTCAATACGTGTTAGGGTGATACTATATTTAAAATTTATGTTTGCGAAAATGTAAATACTTTGCTTGCGGGCAAAAGTGCGCAAGTCTAATTTGTCCTTCAATTTAATAATTATCACTTCAATGTACAACCGAATATATGTATTTAGAGTATAATTCATAAAGGTATACATATGTATATTTCATATAAAATGTATAAGTGATAAATTCAAATATAAATTCCAAGTTATTTCAAAATGTATGTTGTTTACAAAAATATATAGATATGTGGATGTTGTGAGGATACAAATCCCTCGGATTTGGGGTCCTCACACTCCCCCCTCACCTGCCGCAGCGAGACTCACCGTGACCAGCCCAGTGCGCGTAATGCGACGCGGTAGAGATGACCCTCAATAAAGCGTTTGAAAGACCGCTGTCGTCGTTTCTGTGCCTGCTGTTGTGGCTGGTGTAGGTGCCGTTGAATGTCCTTGGTGAGCAGTGGCTGAATACCGGAGCGGTTCTCCCACGTCTCCGGCGTGTCTGTTTGGGCGCTGTTCAGCTATTGTTTGATTTCGCCTATCATACTGCTGCCGTCTCCTTCGTTATTGTTGCGGTCGCAGATGTCCTCGTTGCTTGCCGTCAGGCTTAGCTCGTCGCTGCTGATGTCTTTGAGGCTGCCGTTGACCTCGCTGGCCAGACGGCTTAATATGTTGATGTCGCCGTTGTTGTTGTAGCAATTCTTCGCCCCACCTAACAGCCGCGACCGACCACAAATTGTCATCAATATCCTCTAACGGGAGTCCAAAGAACTTTCCATTTCAACAGGGGTGGACCATAAGGAAAGGGGTGTTATACGCGTTGGTTTCACATTACAGTTAAAGAGATGGTTGGTGTCATGTGGGGACACATTGCAAGCGGGGCATACATTTTGTATGTCGGGGTTGATTCTGGATAGGTAAGAATTTAACCTGTTACAGTATCCAGAACGAAGTTGAGCAAGAGTAACACGCGTTTCCCTGGGGAGTATGCGTTCCTCTTCCGCGAGTTTTGGATACTTTTCTTTAAGTACTGGATTCACCGGGCGATTCCCGGCATAAACGTCTGACGCCTGTTTACGGAGTTCACCAAGGACCTGCTTGTGTTTTTTCGCTTTATACGGCTGGGTTCTCAGGTGCCGTATTTCCTCAAAATGCTTACGGAGATGACTCCTTAAGCCCCTAGGCGGTGCTGGTTCATCAATCAGATGTCTGTTGGGATGCTCAGGTTTCTGGGTATTCAACAGGAACTGTTTGGTCATCATCTCATTTCTCTCCCTGATGAGGAGTATTCTCGCCTGATTGTGTAGATGTTGTTCTGGGGACATAAGAAGACAGCCAGTGGCAATTCTGAGAGCAGTATTTTGACCTGTAACTTCTTCCAGTGGGTAATGTTTAGGCTTGGCGACCATATGGGTGACGCGTAGCACGTAATCGCGTTGTATGTAGTCATTAGCGTTTCTTTATCTTTTCCCCAGGTACTGCCAGCGAGGGATTTGAGGATTTTGTTACGGCTCTGAATTCTCGGAACAATTGCGGCTGCGTACTCACCAAAATGTAGATCCTGATCAAAGGTCACACCCAAGATTTTGGGGTGTAGGACAATCGGTAGCGTAGTGCCATCGACGTGGATGTTCAAAATGGTCGACATTTGGGACGTCCATGTTGTAAATAAGGTCGCGAAAGATTTAGGCGGTGATAATGCTAAGTTTCGCGAGGCGAAAAAACTGGAGAGATCAGGGAGGTAGCCGTTTATTTTATTGCATAGCTCATCGATCTTTGGGCCTGGGCCTGTGGCCATTATTGTCCAGTCATCGGCGTAGGAAACGCCGGTGGTGAAGGTAGCTTAGATATGTAGAAATTAAACAAAAGTGGGGATAGGACACCACCCTGTGGCACCGCTTGTTTAATTCTCCTTGGTTTTGATGTTTCGTTTCTAAATTGCACCGATGCCTGCCGACCAACCAGATAATTTGCGGTCCACCTTTTAAGACATGGGGGAAGGGTAGACCCTTCCAGGTCTTGCAGTATCGAGGCATGGTTGACCGTATCAAAACCTTATCTTTGTCGACCGTAGGATTCATTATATATTGTCGGCAGAAAGCGCTCGCGCATTTTTTCGCATCCGACAGCACTTTGTCGCCAAAGGCGATGGAAACTTTGTCTTTGTGCTTAGTCGGATTAGATAGGGACTTTACGGTGGACCAAAGTTTACCCACACCGGTAGAGAGGTTACAACCTCTTAGGTGCTCCTCCTATTCGTCGTTGTCGTCGTTGAAGTTGCCGTTGGCCTCGCTGGCTATACGGCTTAATACTTCGTTCATATCGCCTCCACGATCCTCTGCTTGGCCGGGAGTTCGGTTTCGACATGCGCGTTATATATGCGCATTCTGAGATTGACGCGCCGAGGGTACCCTCGACCCTGGGTCTCCTCGTGGTGGTGGTTCGTTGTCGTCTTCGTCATCGCTCTCTGAGGAAATGGGGATCGAGGTAGGGTCCCGAACGATGGCCCACTCGTCGGACTCGGACCTGTAATCCGCGGTGCTGTCATCGCCACTTCCCTCCTCGTATGTGGCAGCTGGTTTCGTTCGCCGTAGCCGTATTCTCAACGGGGCCCACTCGCACCCTTCATTCTGTTCTTCAGAAAAATTGGAATAATTTGGCGTACTCGTTGCTACTCGCTTTACGATACTTTGAGGTTTGGCCTGCCGAGGCCCGGTTTATATATGTTTTTCTCCTAACGCGTTAGACGGTATCACTCAATCCTTCTTACCAAATTAGTTTTTGTAACTTTCATCAAGATGCTGCTATGTTGTTGTTCGTCGCTGTCCTTCCAGTTGGTGGCATGTATGATGCCAGCCTGTACTTTAAATGAAAACTGGTGGATTTTCCTTAGGGTGTTCCCATCATGTATGGTGGATTTTAAAAAAACGTGGTATATCATGCGCATAGTTAAAGAGTATATTTATGGGATATTTATGTAATTGTGGTTAGATTTTACCGAGCTTTTAGTGGTTGATTCGACTTCCGGGTACTTCTTGATATGAAATTTCTTCGTGTATGATTTGACACTGTATCGGTTGGGCGCGTCCGTTACTACCGATTTCATCCGGATTGAAGTAGAATCTTACAAAATAGTCTGTAATTTCGCAGTTGTCTCGGGGTGTGTGTTCGTTTAAGGCCACCATAGCGAACTGCCTTCCTAGGTGTAATCTTGATCCATGCGCCGGTTCTCTGGTGATCTGTAATTTATTTTCTGGAAATATTCGTACCTGATTCTCCGCAATGTTTTGTTGCACTTGACCGTGTCTATATGCCATCAGCTGTTGACTTGTACCTTGGTTCCCTCCGTGTTGTCTCTCGGTCTCTTCGCTGACTCGTGTGAGCGTACCGCAAATGGCTACCTCGCTGTTCTTTCTCTGTTGTTGTACCTCGGGATTGTTGTCTGCTGTTCGATTTGACGATGTTGACGCGGTTTGATCTTCACTAGCGTCCTTCTTGTATCTCTGTTTATGACTTTGCCTCCTGGATTCGTTGTTGTCGGCGGCGTCGGCTGCGTGGTATGCTTTCACCTCACTTAGGTGGGCTGTCCTCCTCCTTCCTCTGAAGACTTTGTCTAGCTCTACGATCACTGGTGACACAAAGTTCGTTACCTGGTGAGGTCCACTGTACCTGGGCGCTAGTTTGGCTGCAAAGTTATCCGCCGCTTTTGACAGCTGATGTTCCTTTACCAGCACTAGATCGCCTATGACCGGTCGCCATTGCCTTCGTCTTAAGTTGTAATACTTCGCTTGCTCCGTAGATGCTGTCTCTTGCTTCCGTCGTACCATCTCGAATATTTCTTTCATCCTCGTTGACTTCTCTCCTGGGTTCGCTAATTTCTCACCTGCACCAAATGTCTGCTCATCGTAAAGGCTGTTGGGGATTCTCGGTTCCCTCCCTTGTACTGTCGACTCACATACACTTGTATTCAATGTCAGCATTATCTCTGGTAACAATTTTCCCATGCCTTCTGCTCTTTTCCTGTAAATTGTGCTATCATCCTCTTGAGGTTCCTGTTTGCCCTCTCTGTCGGGTTCTCCTGCGGTGTGTACGGTGCCGTTAATTGGTGTTTCACGCCAAGTTCCTCTAAAAATCTCTTAAAACGTTTGCTGATAAACTGCGCTCCGTTGTCCGTAATAAATACTTTTGGAACGCCGAACCGTGCCAAAATCCCCTCTCGAAATCCTCTTATTAAGCATTCTGTCGTTGCCTTTCTGATTGGTGCTACCTCTACCCATTTTGAGAATTTGTCTAGGAAGACTAATGCCATCGTGTTGCCATGCTTCGATCGTAGCATTGGACCAACAAAGTCTGCACAGACTGTTGCCCAAGGCTCCTCTGAAATCTTCGCTAGCATCTTACCCGCGGCTGGCTGTTGACTCGGTTTATATATTTGACATGTGTGACACTGTTGTACGTCTTCCGTATATCCCTGAACATTCCTGGCCAGTAATAACGTGTTGTTGCTCTTGCTATCTATTTTCGGATGCCCATATGCCCTGCGCTCGGTATGTCGTGTATCTCGTTTAGCAATCTGCGTCTTTGTGGAGTCGGCACACATAGCTTCCTTGGCACTGCATCTTCGCCATCCACCTGACTTCCTATGCGTCTGTACAACTTTCCATCTACGATAACGTACTCTGGGAATTTCTCCGGGGCCTTTCGTATATCTTCCATCTTTGCTTTAAGCCACTTACACTCGGCTTTTCGTCATCCATCGTCAACGTACCCAACTGCTCGTCCATCGGTTGCCTTGATAATGCATCTGCCGCAACGTTCAACTTTCCTTTTCGATACTGTACGTCAAATGAGTATTGCTGTATTTCTAGCGCCCATCTCGCAATCCGACCAGTCTGACTCTCTATCGCATTCAACCATTTCAAAGCTAGGTGATCTGTTATTACTGTAAACGTGTATCCTTCTACATATGGCCTCATCTTTCGTATTGCCCAGACTATTTCCAAACACTCCTTTTCTGTCGGTGAGTAGTTCATCTCTGCCTTGTTTAACCTGCGGCTTGCGTATGCTATTACTCGCTCTTCGTCGCCTGAATCTTGCGTAAGTACTGCACCAAGAACAAAATCACTTGCATCCGTCTGTAAAATAAACTTCTACGAGAAATCTGGACAAGCGAGTACCGGTGCCTGCGTCAGTGCTGCCTTAAGTGCTTCGAATGCTGATTGTTGCTCTTCAGACCACCTCCACTTACTACCTTTCTTGAGCATCGATGTTAACTGGTGTGCGACTTGTGAGAAATCCGGCACGAATCTTCTATACCCAGACACGACTCCTAGAAAACGTCGTAACTCTCATATATTCTTCGGTGGTTCCAGTTCTTTGATGGTTGCAAGTTATTATTTGGCGTATCGTGAATATATTTAGTCTTTTGCATATTATGTTAAATATATTCTTATACACGATTTAAGTGAGCTTATTTAGCAGTATTCGGTCGGTTTTTCTTTTTGATATGCGAGATCACGCGTAAGTCCTTCTGGCCAGCGCTCATTTGTCCACATTAGACCTCTCCAGTTTGAACTCTTACCCATTCCAAGCTTTGCATTGTAATAAATTTAGACATAGCAGCATACAAGTGACTCATTTTCAGAGCATCGCAAACTGTTTTGAAATCAGATGGCGGTTGTCAATTCTTTTAATAAATATTTGACGTATCGTGAATATGTTTAGTCTTTTGCATATCATGTTAAATATATTCTTATACACGATTGAAGAGAGCTCATTTAGCAGTATACGGCAATGCTTTTCTCTTGGATAGGCGAGATCACGCTTAAGTCCCAATATAGGTGCCAGCGCTCTTTTGTCCACATTTCATATAGAAATTTACGCATACCTTTTGCAACTTTGCACCTCCGCATTTGAACAGCTTGTTGGTCAGTCCGTGGGTACTCGAAACGTGCAAGATTATTAAAGGGATATTAGAGGGGAAAAGAAAGTTGGAAATGATTTTTATAGCAACCTTTTTTCAAAAAGAGGAGAGAGAAAGTGAGAGATGAGATAGGCTTCAAATAAAATTTCTATCATTTTCATAAATTGAAATTTTTGTACCTCTGCATTAATCAATTTTCATGCCCAGCTCCAGCGACGCCGGGTACTCTATTAACCATAAAAAATTCAATTAGTAACAGGCCAACTTAATAGAAACCCATTGCGCCAGCATAACGCAGGATCATAAACGTTTTGCCTTAACCGAAATAAGTATGTGTTGCAACATGTATGCAAACATCAAACCGAAATTTGAGGTATAACAAAAATTGGAAATCGAAGTAGCTTTTTATGCAGTAAATTCAATTTCGGTTTGACCTCATATAAAGCATGGAGACAATTTTGACAGAAAACTGCCGCAATGGATTTTTATCAAGCTGGCCTGTAAGAGTCAAATACCCTAGGGCAGAGAAAATTCAAGAGGAAAATAATGGGAAAGGGAGATACATAATGAGAAATGGAAGAAGAAGAAGTATGTGATAATGAACGAGGCTGCCATTGACTGAATTGATGTGAAGGACAACTAGAAAAAAGCATGCCCGGTCCACTAGTAAATGTTTATCTCCATACACATTGTACTTACCATCCTCCATTATTGTTACTGGTCCATTATCCTGATAGATACTTGATACTGTATGTTACATCATACTAAATTCATCCTCCATTAGAAATGGCGGGTTCCATCGTGTCCGTGGCGTAGATCTTTGCGCCATGTTTGAACCTCCAGTATTTGGTGAGGAATAGAAACTTAAATTAGTAGGACTTATAACCCCGGAAATTGTTGAAATCGCATTGGTGTAACCAATAAGCTGGAAAACAATATTTGATAAGACAAAATTTAAATATTAATTAGAGTAGTTTGCAAATAGTTAAAAAAATTATAACAATATAGCACTCCCGAACAGGCAGATAATTGTAGATTTGTTTACATTGAAAAATGCAGGGTACGATACCCTCCACTTAATATTTCTTACAAATTGGCAGGACTGGGCCTACATGTTTTATTCCGACTGCGAACGGCATCTGCAAGGCAGATGAGTTTTTACCGAGAAGCTTTTCAAGGCAGAATCCCTATCTTCACAGAGCGTGTCTCCGATTTCGCGTAGTTCCGTCGCTAATGATGACCCTCATCGCCCTGGTACACCAAGAAAGTTCGCTTGGCAATAATTGGTACAAATTCTACTTTTAACACAAATATAAAAAAAAAAAAAATGCATACCTCAGTTGAGGTTAATACATCTTTAAGGTTAATACATGTTTTCAACATGGCCAAAGTTGAGGACAACTTGGCGAGTCCAATTCTTTTGGCCCTATATCGATATTATTGCGTTCATTACCAATTCATAGTGGCTTCTGCAAATACTTTTTCAAATATATTTGATAAGTAATTGTTGAGGATGTTACGTATGCCCGACTTTGAAGATGTTTAGGCCACAGACCTAAATATATCTACCCCCCTCGTAACAAACTCAACACATGCTTGTGGTCACTAGTACAGAAAGGTATGTGTGAGTGGTAGTACGTATGCATATTTATATTTTTACCGCTGTGAGTGCGCGGTATAGCAACTTTGTTGCCGGGAAAAACAACGAAGGAGGGTTTATCGGCTTTTGTTGCAAAGAGGCTCTTTGAATCCAGCAGCCAGCAAAGGTACATGTTAACTCACGTCACTTAAGTGCTAATCTTTTTCAAATACTTTTCAATATTAAATCTCACAACATTTGTTAAACCTTGTTCTTAACACGAGTTGCTTCCTTTCAATATATTTAATAAAAACCATTGTATTTCCTTTTATTAATACGAAACCTTTTTGGTGTTTTCATTTCTTCCTTTTCCCGCCTAACCATCTCTAACAAATACGTGGGTGCGCGCCGTTGCCACCTCGCATTTGTACATGATCCTTCGAGTCGGTCAAGAGAACCGCACAAACACAAACTACAGTCCACTCCACTCCCTAGGCATATAATCAAGGAAACAGCTAACTTCTCAAAAATCTCGTGATATTAACACCAAGATAAAATCAAGGAAGCAGCTAACCAAAAGCTGGAAATTGTTCACCCAATATAATCTGTTATAACCAACAATAGGCTATACACAGAGGAAAAGCATCCAATAGCAACACCAAACATCAACGACAACAACATCTACAAATCCCAATCATCACTCCGGATCACCAATTTAATAAAATGTACGTGCTTTATTCCGTGCTAGGTAGTGTCTCTTTTAATAAAAAATTTAAAAATAAAACTCATAAAGCGTCGTAAATTGTCTCTTTCTCTTAAAAAAAAAAGTGCAAGTGAGTGATAAGTGGAAAATTCATATACAATTGTGCAATAGTAGGGAAAATTAAAAGTATTCTCGCCCCTTTCGGTAAACACATAATGTCCCAAAGAACATTACGCAGTTATATAAAGATTGTCCGGACACAGCTTAAGGTAGCACAACACTGCTCTAAAAGGTTAACATAACCTCAAATACCGCTTTGCACCACTTTACTATCTTCAATTTTGCATTATTTTCATGTTCAAAAAGATTCACAGAATTAAATTCTGATTTGCTGAGTTTATTAAACCAAAATTTTTAATTTTAATTTACGTGCACAAAGTCAATTTAACTAAAATTATTTCCACATACAAGTAACTTGCACTTATTTACCCGGGCAATACGATTGCAGTTTATTTTGTTGTTATAGCGCAAAGTGCACATATTTTCACCAGCACATATTGTTGCTGTTTGGGTGGCCAACAGGCTTATTCTTGTCCAATTTTTTAAAATTGAAATTTTTATTTTTCACTTGCGGCAATATATATATCAGTTTTGACTGATCTATTTTTTGGTGATATATAAAAGATCACTAAGCACTATAAAGTCTGAATACAGTCCTTGGTTAAGTTATCAAGAAGGTCCATTAACTAGTGTTTCGTTATTCTTATTAACACCACTTTCACTAGCCATTACATATTGGCTTACACAATTTATTAGCATATTCTTTTAAATTACTAGCTTTCTTGCAAGTTTTGTAATGGTCGGTGGCGAATAAGCCAGCGAATGACCCAGCGTACTGGTATTACTTGTATTTTGATAACAGAATCAAAGTTCGACCCGTTGATGGCGCTGTTGTCTTGTGCCTAATGAAAAGTTAGTATACAAAAAGCAAAAAAATTTTTTACATCTTCCATATCGTGATAGATCGCATCTGTCGCAATTAGAAGCTTAACTTCCGTCCTCTGAAAGGTATAAAAGGGCCAATGTGCCTACAGTTTACTTCTTTTTTGGACATCTCGACCTCCAGTGTGCAACCGAAGTGGTGAAATAATTAGCAGCAGATCACCAGCGCAAAAAGTCCCGAATTATATTTTTGGAAGACCTGTGTCAAAACCGTATTGCAAAGTACCAAGTGATTGGCATTCTTCACCAGCGTCCTTTACACGGCCACGCCTAAGAGCTTAGAGAGTGCCCAGTGCCTAGAACACCATATACGTGCGAAGCACGATCTCCAGATTGCCATCCACCTCCAGCTTTGGTTGCCAGCGTCTGCAACGGCTCATCTGGAACGTTGGCGCACAAGTCTGGAGGTGGACAGTTCAGTGGATAAGCATAAAATATCGTGGAAGACCGAAATATAAGTCCGCTTGGCGAAATGACTCCCATTCGGTTGCTTTAGCATCCAAGGAGCCACCTTCCCCAACAAAAAGTCGCAACGCGCCACGAACGCGCATACTAGGCGCGCATCTTAATCATCGCGGAAATTTAACAGCCCACAAAAAGAGGACAAAAGTCCATAAAGCAAAAAAGAGGCAATTGCGTATGTTATTATAAGTGTTTGTGCAGATGGCAAAACCCACGAGGGAAATAGCCCATAATAATATACATGTGAAAATAATTATAGAAGGTTAAATTAGTAAAATCTACTTGATTTAATAACCTATTTGTGGATTTCGCTAACTAATTTAGAATTTTTAAACATTCCTAATTAAACTTTAAGTCAACAATCGTGGTATATTTAAAGTAATTAGAAAGAAAAAGTTTTGAAAATGATTATTTAAAGTAGCAAGCAAGTTAAAACTTACAAAACTTAGAATAGATATATAATAATTAAAGCTTTTCTAGAAACAAAAAAGGGAAATCGTATAGCGGTCGTGGTTGTGCTAGTGTGATCTTTTAGAAGAGGGCTTAAAAGTAAAATTTTCAACAAAAAAAAAAAAGAGTTTTTTTGAACGGTCTAATGTCAGTTTGTAGTTTTGTCTAAAATCAATGACGTCAGACTTGCAGCTGAAAAGCAAAAACACCTAATTGTTAGGGTACAGTAAGCGCCCAACTTATAAGAATTTCACTAAAATAAAACACCAACAATAACAACAGTACAAGCAGTCCCGCACATTCATCCCTGAACGGCCTTTCAACGAGGGATCGCATCGATAAACATACACATAAACACATGTAAGTCAATTGTACCTTTTTTTTGATATTTTCTTATTGTTCGACCTTCTTAATTTTTTTGATAAGCACAGTCAGATCGACATTAGTATGTAGTACGTAGCAAGCAATAAACCTGCTCCCTATGACGACATACATACCTACTAGAGATATACGCCGCCGCCGATTTTGGTCGTTTTTCGCAAGCCGCCGCCGAATGTCAAAAATATCGGCGCATCGGCGCGGCGTCCGCCGCGTTACTATATTTTCTACTCGTTTAAGACTGTTTAGGTCATTTATTGTTCATGTCGAAAATTGGTCGGATATGGTCGAAAGTGATATCAACGGATGCGCATCACTGCCAGTTATAAGAAACTAATTGCGAAATTTAACTCTTTATAACTATTCAAAAGTTATTTAAAATAACAGGCGCTTTCGATGCCAGCTTAACACGGACTTTGCATCACCTAATTCAGCAAGTTATTAAAACAAAACACTAAAAGCAAGTTATATAATAAATTTATATGCTCACTTTGCATTTTTGAAAAAATTAATAATGAACAATTAATTCAAATAAAATGACCCAAGGCGAACATGTTTTTAAATTGTCCTCAAGAATAAGCGAAATCAGTGATGCAAAATCCTTTGGTAGGTTCTAGAGGCATAAACACTCCTTTGAAATTATTCTTACCTCATACTTAAGTTGAGGATATATGTACTTATGAGAAGGGTTTGAAAAATCACAAAGTCTTGCATTCAAACATCTGTTGTTTATTTGCGAAACTATACAATAGCGTCTGAAATGTTAATTTTGATTTTCACACTTCATCCTTCAACACCCAAGTCTCCCGGTTTGACATTTCCTAAAGTTGGCGGCCCTATCCAAAACTAGTCCCTTGGAGTGAATCACATTGATTATAGCCTATCAACCAAGTTTAAATATCACCTACACGTTATGGCTCCTTTTACAAATGTGAATACGTAGGCACATATATCTACCAGGTGAGGCTTTGTCCTTCGCAAGAACACTCAAAGTGGTGAAGCAAAAGCTTTCCCAAGACAGTGGAACTAATCACCGTGTGTGATACTACCCTAACGTAGTGGACAGTCGAACTTGTCTGAAAACTGAAGCTACGCGGTCATCCATAATGAGCTCCTATTCCGTAAGGCCGGAAAACAGTAGTTAACAACTTTCAACTTAAAATCCGTCGTCTTTCATTCTAAATTTAATTTAACGAAGACTATTGAAATCAATGTTGTGAACACAAACGTCTGCAATCTTTGGTCTACATTTTAAAAATTTTATCCACGGTCCTTGTAAAATTTTAATTATGTAGATGCGCCGAGGATTATACGATTTTCACCCATGTCGCAATGACATCCACTTAGACTGCTTATGATTTCGAGGGCGGCATCCTTGGCCGAATAGTCACTCCCTAACGTTTCAAGGTGTTTCTCTGGTGTACCTCTGCGGCATAGCGCGACAAAAGCATCCGTTGGAAAGTCTTCGGAGCTACACCTAGAGATTCTAAGAAAGTGACGTCGACGAAGGTATGAGTTCGAAGCCGCAGTCCTATAGCTTTTGTACTGGCATATGGTGTGAGGCTCAGGAGGCGTGGTAGCGACTGGTGGTGGGATTCCTACTGTTCGCACATCGGGAATTGTAGCTCTTAAAAACAGCCGAAAAAACTGGAGGCGCCCTGTGCCACGAGAGACATGAGTATTAATAGACCATTAATAGCAACCCTAAGTCGCCTTTATACGTGACCGCCAAGGAGCGACAAATGACATAAAGAAATTGTGTTCGCGACGATTATTAAGAGTTAACCCTAGGTGAAACTACTCTTTGCACGAAATATACAGGCAAAATTATTTTATGTATCTCTATTTCTTTTCAGCAGACGCGGCAGTACCTATTCCAAAGACCGGGGTTAGGTTCGAAGCCTCTCTGGAGCAGGCAAACGAGGGACAATCCTTTCGCAAGGAGCTACTCCTGAAAATGTTTGAACGGTCTGCGAGATTTTGATGCAAAACCCCCGGATCTTTCCGAAATGGCCAACACGTTGATTTCCTTAAATACATATAAACAAAACCTTTCCTAAATTTTATTTTTTTAAATAGAAAAATCAAGCTTTTAAAGTAAGAACACCGGCGGCGGCGGCGTAGGCACTACGTAGAGACTACACCGCCGCCGCCGCCGCCGATAAAGTGATCGGCGTAAACTTCTAATACCTACACAAATTTGCATACCAATGTCGACTCGAACAGCTTATCCCATATTTGCCCATAAGCGCAATAACAATTATCATAGGGCATTTGGAAATGCGTTAAAGAAAAAGGAAAAAAGAAACCATAAATTTGTTTGTTTACAATTTGCTTCTGAATGCGATCACACCAAACTGCGGTTAGCTAAATTTTCTGAGCTCCTAGCATTAGAGACACTATTGGATTGCCTATACTAGATACATAGCTACCTAATTATTCTCACCTATCAAAACGGGTGCCATTGTATCTAAACGGCTTTGGCGCATATTCGCCAAGTAAAGAATGTAGTAAACGTAAATATAAATATTTTTTCTGATTGAATATAAATAAATATGTGAAGTGAATTTATAACATATTGTAACGAATTTGCTTGCAAATCCTCTTATTTGCAATCCTCTGCTAAGTTCGTATCGCTAAACTGTTGAATAAATAACTCCAATATTGAATAATGGAAAAATGGCCTTTATTAAAGTACTTCACAATAACACTTATACTTTGCTACTCGCTGGCTTAATAACCAAACTGATTGATAACTCAAATTAAACTCTACTATTGGCCGCCAGATCGCGTGCTTAATCAATAACTGATTGATTGCTCAACTCAAACTGAATTACTTCTTACTCGCTGGCGCCGCTTTTATAGTTTACGCTGCATACTTCTAGGCTCTTCGATTTCCAGAACTTACTAGTTATTTCGGCTACAAAATCGCCAGCGACAACTACGTGCACAAATTATTGCTCACTCTTGTGACAACTCAGATAAGGTATATGCATGTGTTTGTAGTTTACAGTCTCCCGCACACACATAAGCGTATAAGTAAATTCATCGGTGTGTGACATCTCATCTCTTGCTGCCTTGTATGTAAATGTTGCTCGTCGGAATGTGTAAATATGTGTAGACGCAATTATTTATTCGTTTAAGTAGATACATAAAGATTGAATTATTGATGTGAATGTTTGTAGTTTGCGCACATAGGCATATAAGTAAATGCATCTGTGTGTGGCATCTCTCTGGACTGCCTTATATATGTGTATACTTGATTTAATTATTAACGTAAATACTGCTTGGCATGGCCTTAGCATCGCCTTAGTGATGGGATAATTTAGTGATGCTAATATCCGTGACACTGCCCTCCACCTAAGTCTGATCGTCCCGATCAGACAAATCTCTCGATCTAAACGTTGCTAGCCTTTCCAAATGGACCACCTTCATTTTGGTTCGTGGTTTACCGATGGTTTGTATGCGGTACACTACATCGTTGATCCGTTTTACAACTTTGTATGGGCCTTCCTAATTACACTGCAATTTCGGGGACAAACCTTTTTTACGTTGTGGGTTGTATAACAGCACCAAATCTCCTTCCTGAAAACCTTCTGAATTAATTGCTTTATCATATCTGGCTTTCATCTTGTCACTCATAATCTTTGTTCGTTGCCTTATCAGATCATGTATTTCTCTTAGCTCTTCTTCCAAATCACTAGTGGATTTCCTGACATTTCTCTCCGCATTGGCATCTATCCCAAACTTCAAATCAGCTGGCAGTCTAAGGTCATTGCCAAAAATTACTTTTGCAGGGGTTTGGCCCGTTGTCTCATGCACTGCTGATCGGTAAGCCATCAAGAATAATGGTATGCGGGTATCCCATTCTTTATGGTACTTGTCCACTACTTTCCTTAAGTGCTCCTCCAATGTTCTATTGAATCGTTCTACCATACCATCGGATTGAGGATGCAATGCAGTTGTCCGTGTTTTTCGAATGCCCAATGACTTACACATTTCCTGGAACACAGCTGATTCGAAATTCCTGCCTTGGTCAGAATGTAACTCCATTGGTACACCATACCTTGCAACCCAATTGTTTATAAAAACTTCTGCTACCGTTTCCGCTTCTTGATTTGGGATTGGGTATACCTCTGGCCATTTGCTGAAATAATCCATAACTACCAGTACATATTTGTTTCCGCCGTTGCTAGTAGGAAATGGACCGGCGACATCCATAGCGATCCTTTCAAATGGCGCACCTGAGTTATATTGCTTCATCTGGCCATGACTTCGTGTTCTGGGCCCTTTCGCTCTGCTGCAAACCTCGCAGTTCGCAATCCAATCAGTGACCGACTGACGGCAACCAACCCAATAAATCTCTGTTTAATCTTCTCGAGCGTCTTCGTGATTCCAAGATGACCTCCGCTTGGACCATTATGCAGCTCGCTGAGCACATCAGGAATCCTCTTTCTGGGAACAACTATCAGTTTATTCTTGTATTTACCATCCTCACTCTCCCATACTCGATGAAGGCAACCGGATATCAATTCCAAACTGTTCCACTGTGCCCAATATGACTTCGCAATGGGACTCTCTGCTGACATCTCTTCTCTGTTTGGTCTTTCATTTCGTTCGAGCCCTTGCATAACACGTGACAGATCTGCATCTTCTAGCTGGCACTTTCTTAGCTGTTCCTTGTCCCATTCATCTGTACATGTTATAGTCATTAGCCGGACATCTATAATGTCTTCTTTAGCCTCGGCTTTTGAACAGTGCTTGCATTCCAAACTACATGGTCTTCGTGACATTGCATCGGCATTTCCATGAGTACTACCTTTTCGATGCTCAATGGAAAAGTCATAGCTTTGTAGTCGCTCGATCCACCGTGCCAATTGTCCTTCTGGATTACGGAACTGCAGTAGCCATTTTAAAGCTGCGTGATCTGTCCTGACACGGAATCGCTGGCCGTAGAGGTATTTGTGAAAATGTTTAACGCACTCTACCAATGCCAACAGCTCTCTCCGCGTAACGCAGTAGTTCCTCTCTGGTTTTCCAATCGAACGGCTGTAATATGCAACTACCTTCTCCTGTCCATCGACCAGTTGTGATAAAACGCCTCCTATAGCATATCCACTCGCATCTGTATCTAGAATAAATGTTGCTCCTGGAATCGGATATGCTAACATTGGGGCAGTGCACAAACGCTCCTTCAATGTTTGGAAAGCCACTTCTTGCTCCTTCTTCCATTCAAAAGCTTTATTTTTTCTTGTAAGCTCATGGAGGCTATGGGCTACGCTGGAAAAATTTTGTACAAATCGGCGGTAATATGTGCACAGCCCAAGGAAACTTCTTAATTCATGTAGGTTCTGTGGTCTTGGCCAATCCTTTACAGCCTCTATCTTTTCGTTCGCAGTGCAGATGCCCTCTGTCGTTACCTTGTGACCCAAATAATTTACTTCCTTTTTAAACAGCGCACACTTTTTGGGACTTAACTTCAGACCAGCGCCAGCTATTCTTTGGAAAACTTCCTCCAAGTTCTTAAGATGTTCATCGAAATTCTTGCCCAATACGATGATGTCGTCCAGGTACACCAAGCATGTTTTCCAATGTAGTCCTTTCAATACCTGATCCATGAGTCTCTCGAAAGTAGCTGGTGCATTACATAGTCCAAAGGGCATTACTGTAAATTGCCAAAGACCATCTCCGACGCTGAAGGCTGTTTTCTCTTTGTCTTCCTCATTTACCTCCACTTGCCAGTAGCCGCTTTTCAAGTCCAGTGTGGAAAACCATTTCGTACCAGAGAGCGAGTCCAGAGTGTCGTCAATTCTTGGCAATGGGTAGCTATCCTTTTTCGTAACGTCATTCAACTTCCGGTAGTCCACGCAAAACCTCATTTTTCCATCCTTCTTCTTTACAAGTACTACCGGTGAGCTCCAGGGACTAGCTGATGGTTCGATGACGCCGCTGTCGCTCATTTCTTGTATAATTTGACTCTCAATTTGCCGCTTCGCCAGTGGAACACTACGTGGAGCTTGACGGATCGGCCTCGCATCTCCAGTGTCAATTTGATGTTTCACAACGTTGGTGCGGCCTGGTTTAGAACCATCCTGGTCAAATATGTTCGCGTACTTTAGGAGCAGTTGTTTTGCCTTACTCTGATATGCTTCCTCTAGCCCCTGCGTCCATGCCGTGATGTCATTTGAAAGATTAGTATTACTAGCTGAAACGTGTTCCTGGAGCTGTTCACAGTTAATAACTACTTCAGCCTCTTGGCATCTTCCCAAAATAGCTCCTTTAGTTAGTTTGAGTGGTGAATTGAACTCATTGAGTACTCTTACTGGAACACATCCATCTTGTTTTGTCATAGCCAGGGTTTTTCCTACAAGTATGTTCAGTGCTGATTTGTTTGCTGCTTCGACAACCCACAATTTGTTTGTCCCACAATCTCCATCAACCTTTGCCCAGATGACTGCTTCGGATTTTGGTGGTATTCGCTGACTCTCTTCCACCAGCACTCGTTTACTGCTGTAGCCTCTCTCGTAGCCGAAATTAAGTGGTACATCCATGTTCTTATATCGCATCGTCTTGCTTTGCATGTCGATCTTGATGCCCTGGTCGATTAAGAAGTCCACTCCAATTATGATTTCATCAACAATCTCTGCCACTATAAAATTGTGTACTACCGTGACGTTCCCAATTGCGACTTCACATGATACTTTTCCTAGAACCGTGCTGTCTTCTCCAGTGGCTGTACGCAATCTTGCTCCATGCAATGGTGTTATCTTCTTGTTGACTAAATCCGCTCGAATGATGGAATGAGATGCACCCGTATCTACAGTCAGTAAACGTTCCTTTCCATCCACATGTCCTCCGACAGTAAGATTGTTTGACCTTCTTCCAATTTGTGAGATAGAGATTATGGGGCATTCAATTGAGGGAGCCAGCTGTCGCCCCTTGCGGCTGACTCGCTTTAGTTTAACGATTGAGTGGACTTGGAGATTTGCTCATCTCCTTCAGCTCTGCGTTTACGGCCACCCACATTGTTGGAGCTATTGGGACCGGTGCTGCAATGTCGTGCAATATGACCTGGGTTGCCGCACTTGAAACATTTAATAACTCCGGCATTTTTCTGTTGTGATCCCTTCAGTGCTTCCAAAATTGTGTCTATCCATTCTGGCCTTTCTACTTCTACACGATGAGCCTTATATGCTGGTTTACTTAATAGGGAGGCAGTTTCCTGAGTCAATGTATGTGATACCGTTTCAGAAAATGTCAGTTTTGGGTTCGCGTATGTAGCTCGCTTCGTTTCCACATCTCGTATGCCATTTATAAAGCTCTGAATCTTCACTCTTTCCGTGTATTCCACGGGTGCATCCGCATTTGCAAGATGAGCCAATCTTTCAATGTCAGAAGCAAACTCCTGCAAGGTCTCGTTAGCTTTTTGGTAGCGGTTTTGCAATTCTATTTGAAATATCTGTTTCCTGTGTTCGCTTCCGTATCGCCGTTCTACAGCAGCCATCAATGCGTCATAACTGTTCCGTTCGTATTCTGGAATAGTCTGTAAGATTTCGGCAGCTGGTCCTTTCAATGCTACGAAGAGTGCGGCAACTTTATCTTCCACATTCCAGTTGTTCACTGCTGCGGTCTTCTCAAATTGTAGCTTAAAGACCTGGAAAGGAACAGAACCGTCAAAGGATGGTGTTTTTACCTTTGAATTACTTGCTGAAACTGCTGGACGATTTAATTGTAACTGCTCCATACGACCCTTTAAATCATCGACTTCTGCCTGAAATTGAGCGATTTTTGCATCCTGCGCTTCCAGCTTTGATGTTACCCTTGCTTCCTGTGCTTCTAACTGTGAAGACATTTGTGCCACCTGCAATGATAAGCGCTCCTCTTGTTCTTCCATCTTTGATGTTATGCGTGTCTCCTGCGATTCCAGTTGGGATGCCATATATGTCTTCTGTTCTTCCAATTGTGTCTCCATCTTTGATGTAATCTGCGCCGACATTTCTGCCATACGCGTTTCTTGTGCTTCAATTTTCGATGTTATTCGTGTCTCTTGGGATTCCATCTGTGATGACATTGTCGATGTTTGAGCAGATATTGCAGCCAAAATCATGTTCAAGTCTGTGCTCGTAACTGTCTGCGATGTTTCGTTTTTCTCTTCAATTTTTGTTACTTCCTCGCCATCAAGATGAAAGTCGTACTCTTCCACATCAATTCCTTCCGCTTCCATTGCCTCTCGTAGCCGTGCCTGAAGTTCAAGTTTAACGCCGCTTGTATTCAATCCACGGCTCTCCAACTCCTTCTTTAGTTGCTGGATCTTCAATTCACTGAACTTTGCCATGTCGTTGTTGTCCTCTGGAATTTATTCAACAATCCCACTTCTGACACCAATTGTAACGAATTTGCTTGCAAATCCTCTTATTTGCAATCCTCTGCTAAGTTCGTATCGCTAAACTGTTGAATAAATAACTCCAATATTGAATAATGGAAAAATGGCCTTTATTAAAGTACTTCACAATAACACTTATACTTTGCTACTCGCTGGCTTAATAACCAAACTGATTGATAACTCAAATTAAACTCTACTATTGGCCGCCAGATCGCGTGCTTAATCAATAACTGATTGATTGCTCAACTCAAACTGAATTACTTCTTACTCGCTGGCGCCGCTTTTATAGTTTACGCTGCATACTTCTAGGCTCTTCGATTTCCAGAACTTACTAGTTGTTTCGGCTACAAAATCGCCAGCCACAACTACGTGCACAAATTATTGCTCACTCTTGTGACAACTCAGATAAGGTATATGCATGTGTTTGTAGTTTACAGTCTCCCGCACACACATAAGCGTATAAGTAAATTCATCGGTGTGTGACATCTCATCTCTTGCTGCCTTGTATGTAAATGTTGCTCGTCGGAATGTGTACATATGTGTAGACGCAATTATTTATTCGTTTAAGTAGATACATAAAGATTGAATTATTGATGTGAATGTTTGTAGTTTGCGCACATAGGCATATAAGTAAATGCATCTGTGTGTGACATCTCTCTGGGCTGCCTTATATATGTGTATACTTGAGTTAATTATTAACGTAAATACTGCTTGGCATGGCCTTAGCATCGCCTTAGTGATGGGATAATTTAGTGATGCTAATATCCGTGACAATATAATTATCTGTTAAGTGAATTTTCCTGGAGGCATATGATGGCATAGGGAGGTAGGGAACTTTACATTCTTTAGGGATCTTCAACAAATGCAGGTGTTAAGAAGATCCATGGATGGGTAGGGTATAGAAAGCGCAGGTCGAATATCACCTTAGACCTTGCTGAATCCATCAGTACGATTAACAGTAGGGTGTCCCTTTTTTTCTTGGCAATATTTAGTTTCCGCCCATGTTACCATACCTAATTTCCCAGTTTGTTTTGATTTTTATTCTCCATTCAGGAATCCTATAAAATTAAATTTATGTGAATGCAGTTAAGGTATGGCCAAACCCATCCCCCGCCGAAAGAGCTAAGGCACCAGAGGATTCCGCCGGCCGCGACCCTTTAACTGTCCATAGGTTAATGATTCGTTCCTCATGTCGTCACCTAGGAACCACCTATGAATTCACCCACCTCTGTAGTGGACTGTTACATACATTTTTGGCGCCCAACGTGGGGCCAACTGACGTGTGGTGATAACAAAATTAGCACTGCTTTGCGGCGTCTGCGTTGCTTGGAACGCAGCGGTACATATTCGGTACACCCACTTAGTGAAAAAACTTTCCAAGTACATTCTACATAGTTAGTTGTCGCACATATCCGATTTGTGCTGAGAAGCTTTAATATAGTTTGGAAGTGTGTCATCCCTTCTGACGAAGTTAGATCGGTTTAAGTCTACTTCCGCAGAGCTTGATGCTGCAGAGGGAGTTAAGCGGCATACGATGCTGGTTATTCTGATTGGATACCAAGCCGAGAAGCAGGTTTAGCTGCACTAGGACTCAATCGAATCCGAGTTAAGTTAGTACTTTCCATCCACTGTCTCTAGATTAGTTCTCACACAAGCACAGCTCATTTGTCTTGGGATAAATCATAAATTTTTTAGGTCAACTAGTAAATACTATTGTACACATTTCCAGAATATTGCGTATTCGGCTCTGCACGGATCCAAGTACTGAATGCCCCTACATTATACTTTTACTAAAATACTTGATGAAACCAAGTATTGCACCGGATTGTTAGAGATCGTTTCTGCCAGATCTCTGGCCGATTTATTGTCTGCAACGCGATCGTATGCTGCGTTGGCGTGTACAAACCGAATAATTTGAATCGGAGCACGGCAGTAAGCACATTTAGCATCCGTTTTCTTTTTATTAACTTACAAAAACTTAGTGCACCCTATAAATCACATCGTATTGATAGTTTTACCTATTTTTTATGTCATCAGCCTATGCCAAAGCCAGGAAAATAAATTTTGTTTCTTCTATTGAAGTTATTTGGAGAATTTGAATTTTGGTTTGATAATGCCATTACAGCACAGTCCACCATCAGGGCCAGTTACAAATATAGTATGTGCCCATTGTAAGCAGGAGATAAATAACACTCATCCTTGTTATATACTAGTCTGCGACCGTATTTTTCATAAACCGTGTTTTGAAAGTTGGTTGGCAGAAAATAGTCAGGTTTACCTGTGTGACCAAATTATTAACCAACCTGATCTGAAAATAGTTGTTGGCAATTGCTCCCCTGGAGCTAAGTCAAAACGCACCGATCCTATAACTGATCGAACCATTGTTACGCGAAGTCTTTCTAAGACCATGCAACCAACACAAACTTCCAACCCTATTGAAACACAAGAGATGCGGGGTGCTGGAACAAGTGGCGCACCGTTATCCGCCTTGGATGCTTGTCATAGTACCAACCAGATTGAAGGCCAGCCTATTACCGAATATAGAAGGCGAGGTAGGCCCTCTCGAAAATGAAATAATCGTCAAGGCAACGGGATTGGCCTTACAATTATTAAAGAAATGATCAAGCAAACCGTGACTAGAGTCATGACGAGTTTAAACGTTAGTTTATCTCAAAATGCTCAGCCTAGTTCAAGCCTATAAAATAACCTTGTTTTACAAATAACCTCGCGGGATACCACTGCTTTGACAGAATCGTCCACACGCATATAAGAAACAGCTGACATTATGCAAAAATGGAATTTACACTTTGACGGATCCGCGGAAGGTTTAGGTGTATAAGAGTTTTTCTATCGGGTAAAATCCCTAACAGATGAAACCTTAAACAGCGACTTTACTGCCATGTGTAAGCACATGCATATATTGTTTGCTGGTAAAGCCAGATATTGGTACTGGAGGTACCATAAGCTGGTAAATCGTATGGTTTGGTCAGATATTTGTGCTTCTCTTCGTCAGCATTATAGAGAATACCGCTCTGCTTTCATGAGTAAGGAGATGATTAGGTCTCGTAAGCAAAAGCCGGGGGATTCATTTGCATCTTTTCATGATGCCGTCGCTGATTGACAAATCCAGCGTGCAGCAGGACGAAGAAGAAATCATGGAGATTTTGAAGAATAACTTACGTCCTGATACCAGAGAAAATTTATTGTACAAGCCCGTAAAATCTGTTGGGCACTTACGCCGTTTGGTACAAATGAGTGAAAATTGGACAAAGGAGATTGGCTGCCGCACAGATAGTGTTGCCAAAAATAGACCAATAGCTAATCGTCGTCAGGTTTATACCCTAGAAGAAGCTGGTGCGGAACCCGACGAAGAAGTAAAGTTTGAAGGAGAATTAGCAGCAATTCGTAGCAACCATTCCAAAATCAAATGCTGGAATTGTGAGGAAGTAGGTCACATTTGGGAAGATTGGTTGGCAGATCGCCGCATTTTTTGCTACGAATGTGGTACCTCCAACGTATATAAGCCGCAATGCCCAGAGTGTCTCCGAAAGTTTTCAGGAAACCGTCAAACGGGTGCATCCAATCCACACCAGATGGGCCCGAAAGCATAAATCAACCATTGGGATCTAAAGAAAATAAACCTATTCAACCATTGGCCCACCCAGTTCCTCTTCATCGTCGCTTATATCAAGAACGGTTAGACAATTATTTAGAAGTTAGGAATCGAATCTTTCAAGATATCCAGTCTAACGTAAGTAAGCGAAATTTGCGATTAAGAAAATTTTTTCAAAATATTAAGGAAACCCGAAAACTATTAGTTTCAACCATTTTAGTGATCAGAGAGATATGCACAGTTATGCAGAAGTTTCATTTTTGAATTATGTAGAGCTTGGTCTCTTGGATACCGGAGCAAATATCAGTTGCATTGGCTCAACCCTTCCAACCGAAGATTTCTCAATCATGCCTGAATTTAGACCTTTAAAGTCTGAGGCCAGAACTGCCGATGGCGAAAAGCAGCAAATCATTGGAGTACTTGAGGTGTTGATGACCTATAAGTCCACCAAGATGCCTATGAAGCTTTATGTCATCCCCTCCATAAAACAGAAACTTATATTAGGTCATGATTTTTGGAGATTATTTTCTCTTGCCCCAAATATAATAAGTTCATTAAACAAGACTAAAATTCTTACCCATTGAGCCAACAGGAGTGCCAACAGCTAGACGTAGTCAAAAACATGTTCCCTAACGCAACTAAAGGGTTAGGTCGTACAGCTTCAATTCAACATCATATTGACGTTGGAGATGCGAAGCCCGTGAAACAGCGTTTCTATCTCGTTAACTCAGAATTCGAAAAGTTGCTTTATAATGAGATAGATCGCATGCTCGAACTGGATGTAATTGAACCATCCGTAAGCCCTTGGAGTTCACCCATGCGTCTCGTAGTCAAACCCAATAAAGTTCGCCTTTGTTTAGATGCTCGTCGACTCAACGACGTCACCAAAAAAGATGCCTATCCTTTACCTAGCATCGATGGAATATTTCACGACTACCGAAAGCCAATATAATTACCATACTCGACCTTAAAGATACATATTGGCAAATTGAGCTTAGTCGTGAGTCCAAACCGTTGACCGCGTTTACAGTACCCGGACGACCGCTTTATCAATTTAAGGTAATGCCGTTCAGCTTATGCAATGCCCCGTCAACCATGTTTCGCCTGATGGATGAAATTATTCCACCTGACCTCCGACATTGCGTTTTTGGTTACCTCGACGATCTGTGCATTGTTTCGGAAAATTTTGCCTCGCACATGACGACACTAGTTCGTTTGGCAGAGCAATTCCAAAAGGAAATTTGACTCTTAATATTACCAACTCCAATTTTGTGCCACAAGCATTAATTACTTAGGTTATATCATTGGTAGTGGTGGTATTTGTACCGACCCCGATAAAGTATCCTGTATTGTAAACTGGCCACCGCCCAAAAACTTGAAGCAAGTTCGAGGTTTCTTTGAGGTTTGTGGATGGTACCGTCGGTTCATTCACAACTACGCTGACCTCACGTATCCCATAACTGAAAACTTGTCCACAAAGAAGAAGTCCTGTTGGACGTCGGAAGCCCGAAAGGCGATGAACCAACTGAAGCAAATTTAGACGACGGCCCCAGTCTTAACCAATCCTGATTTTCAAAAGAAATTTTATTTGAATTGTGATGCCAGTGACTTCGTTATTGGCGCAGTCTTAGTCCAATTGTCCGAAGAAAAAGAAGAAAAGCAGATAGCGTTTATGTCCAAGAAATTGACCCGATTTCAACGTAACTATAGCGTCACCGAGCGTGAATGCTTGGCCGTAATACTGGCCATAGAAAAATTCCGTTGCTACTTAGAGCTCCAAAAGTTCGAAGTAGTCACGGACCATTCGAGCCTTCTGTGGTTAATGCGACAGCAAAACGTCTCCGGTAGACTTGCTCGCTTGATATTTCGTTTGCAGCAATTTAAATTTTCCATATCTCATCGAAAGGGTAAAGATCATATCGTGCCAGATGCTTTGCAACGGCTGTGTGAAAATGAGATATTAGCATTGGATATGAACCCGGTTATAAATATTGATTCCGAGGCATTTAATGATGATGCTTATGTAGCTCTGAAGAACAAAATTGCTGCAAATGCGGAGAAATTTCCCGATATGAAAATCGTCAATAGAATAGTGTATATTAGAACAGACCCAGCCATGGTAGATGCGCTAAAAGACAAATCACCTTGGAAGGTATGGGTTCCAGAGAGGCTACGTAACAACAACAAGCCCCTGACAGCCTTACGTCATCTCACGCGGGTGTACAAAAAAGGATAGAAAAATTTCGCCGTTATCTTTTTTGGTCTGGTCTTGCTAAAGATGTACGCGAGTACATTCGGCAGTGTGGGGTCTGTAAGGAGAGTAGAGCTCCGAACGTCACATTACGTCCTCCAATGGGTGCTCATAGTCCTACTTGTCGACCCTTTCCAAGACTATATATTGATTTGCAGGGACCATACCCGCGAAGCAAAAATGACAACATAGGACTACTGATTGTTCTTGATCATTTTAGCAAGTACCACTGGCTTCAACCGTTGAAGAAATTCACGTCAGCGACAAAACAAAAATTTCTTCTGGAAAATATTTTCCATAGTTTTGGGGTTCCCGAAACTCTTGTAAGCGATAATGGGACCCAATATAAAGCTAAATAATTCAAGGCATTTCTCACGGAATTAGGTATCCGTCACATGTACACTGCCCTATACTCACCGCCGAGTAATGCGGCTGAGCACGTTAATCGGTCGTTGTTAGCAGCGATTCGTTCGTACCTAAAGAAAGATCAAACCCAATGGGACGTGCATATCCGCATATCTCGTTCCTTGAGATCCGCCCTGCATCAGTCTCTGGATATTCCCCTTATAGAGCATCCTTTGGGCTGGATATGATCACACATAGATCCGACTATAAATTGCTAAAAGACTTATCCCTTCTTGAAGAGCCAATTTTACCTCTCGAACGGACAGATAACTTGGCGTTGTTGAGGAAAGACATCCAAGCTAACATACGCAAGGCATACGATAGGAACGCCAAGCAATATAATTTACGTTCCAAATCAGTATCTTTTAAAGAAGGTCAAGAAGTTTACCGCCGTAACTTTTCCCTGAGTAAGTTTTCCGATCAGTACAATATGAAATTAGGTCAAAATTTATGAAATGTAGGATTCGAAAGATCCTTGGAAATTCTTATCACCAGCTCGAGGACTTGCAGGGAAAAGAGGTAGGCACTTATCACGCCAATGATATTAGAAGCTAGTTCCACATAATACTCCGTCCTACCAGGGTTGTATTATTGGGTTTTGTAATGGTCGGTGGCGAATAAGCCAGCGAATGACCCAGCGTACTGGTATTACTTGTATTTTGAAAAAATTTACCGCATGAGATAACAGAATCAAAGTTCGAGCCGTTGATGGCGCTGTTGTCTTGTGCCTAATGAAAAGTTAGTATAAAAAAAGCTAAAAATTTGTTTACATTTTCCATATCGTGATAGATCGCATCTGTCACAATGAGAAGCTTAACTTCCGGCCTCTGAAAGGTATAAAAGGGCCCATGTGCCTACAGTTAGCCTCTTTTTTGGACATCTCTACCTCCTGTGTGCAAGCGAGTCACCGAAGTGGTGAAATAATTAGCAGCATATCACCAGCGGAAAAAGTCCCGAATTCTATTTTTGGCAGACCTGTGTCAGAACCGTATTGCAAAGTACCAAGTGATTGGAATTCTTCACCAGCGTCTTTACACGGCCACGCCTAATAGCTTAGAGAGTGCCCAGTGCCAAGAACACCATATACGTGCGAAGCACGATCTCCATATCTCCACCTCCAGCTTTGGTTGCCAGCGTCTGCATCGGCTCAGCTGGAACGTTGGCGCACTAGTCTGAAGGTGGACAGTTCAGTGGATAAGCATAAAATATCGTGGAAGACCGAAATATAAGTCCGCTTGGCGAAATGACTCCCATTCGGTTGCCTTAGCATCCAAGTAGCCACCTTCCCCAACAAAAAGTTGCAATGCGCCACGAACGCGAGTTATATATACATGTTTATATTATTAAGTTCGTTGTTTAAGTCTTCTGTTTTGTATTGTTCTTTTATTATTTATGTACTGGTTTCCTATAAACTTTAATTGTTTCAATAATTTTAATTTTGAACACATACGTTGGGAAGATAGAAAAAATATGATTTGAAAATGTCATTGAAATTAGTTTAGTTTTTAAGAAACTTGAATACATGAAGGCGGATATAAATTAAAGAAAATAAAATAAAGAAATACATTGGAGAAGGATATATTTATTATTAAGGAAGGACTCTTAATAAATAAAAGTGGCGACGAGGATGGGATATGTTCGATAAACGAGCATACATTTGAGATAAAAAAAAATAATATATGGTACATATAAAAAAAAAAAATAATAAAACAAAAAGGAGTTCGTTTAATATTGACGGTATATCTTTATTGGAAGATTAAGACAGAGGAAACCACTAGAAAATATATGTGCAGTTTATTTGGTGTTACTGTTTGTGTATACAACAACATACTTCCCAAAGCCTGAAAAAAAAAAAAAACAACAAAGACTAAGTGAAAATCGTGCTCGTAAAATACATAATTTTCTAAAGCGACTCATTTTTAATTTGGACAAAATTAAATATTTAAAAAATAGACAGTTTTGGAAATATATTTCATAATCCGTGTTGTTAAATATACGGATAAGATTATATACATATATAAATTTATAAAATCAAATACTAAAACAAAATTTATCCACAAAAAAAAAAATGGCATTAACATTAGCTGAATGCTTGAGGGAAGCACGAAGTATTCCTGTATTCAATGGAGAGAGTGAGTATAGTCTAAATAACTTTTTGAGAGATGTAGCGACTGTGCTATCGTTAACACCCGAGGAGCATATAAGAACTATTCAATGTGTACTGGCAAATCGTCTTCAGGGTAAAGCATTACGTGCAGTTGAATGTTTGGTAAATCCAACGTGGGAACAAACGCTTCAAAGGCTACGTGAGGAATTTGGAGTTAAGAAATCTTTTATACATCTTCGAAATGAAGCGATGAATGTGAATGCTTCAAATATTGAAGAGATGCATGTTGGTTTAAGGAAAATTTTACATTTGATGAATTCGAAGTTTTATTTAGAGGGAAATATTGATATTTTGTATACTCCTATAAATAATGAAAGAATAATTTTTGATGTATATATAACTTTTCTTCCAATATTTATTAAAACCATTCTATTACAAAATAATATACAGAATATTGATCAGGCATATAGCTATTATGTAGAGAATAATTTAATTAAAGAAATCAATATTAATATTAAATCTTATAATCCTGAACAATCCAACATGAGGAAATTTCAAGGAAATTGTTATGTAGAAAAAAATAAACAATTTAATGCTAACAGTTTAAATAATTCAAATTCCCCTAAATTTCAGCAGTTTAATAACAATCAAAATCCTAACAGAAATTATTTTAGACAGAATGGTCGTTATGAAAATAATAATAGTGGATATAGAAAATTTAATGGCCAAAATTATTTAGAGCCAATGGAAGTTGATTCTCTGGACACTGTATCAAATTTTCGTTTACGGCTTCAAGAACGTCCAAATTACCAGTAGTTGTTTTGACGATAAATAATATCAAAGTAAGATGTTTAATTGACAGTGGTGCATCAACAACTTTAGGAGATTTCAGAATATTTAATAAATTCCGGAGTAGGAGAAAATTACAAAAGCCTTTAATGCTTAATACATTGTTAGGGTCAAGTTTAATAACTGAGGAAGTTGTTACGAAAGTGCCGTTGGAATTTAACAAATTAAATGAAACAATGTCAATAAAATTAGTAAATATTAATAATAAAAAATTTGACTGTGTTTTGGGAATAAATGTTTTAAGTCCAATTGGAGCTCAAATAAATTTTTTGGAAAATAAGCTTGTTGTTAATAATTCAGAAATTTCTTTTTATGATGATGAATTAGACGGTTTAGAATTCAGTGACGTATATTTTATAGAAAAAAATGATTTAAATATAAATGGCTTAATAGGTGAAGATTTAAATGAGAATGAAAAGAATAAATTAAAGACTTTTTTAGAACAAAATAAAAATTTATTTTATCAGGAAGGTCAAAAATTATCAGCGACTAATTATGTTAATCATGAAATCATTACAATTCCCCATGAGCCAATATATTGTAAAAATTATAGGTATCCATATGCATTAGAAAAAGAAATTAATATGCAAGTTGAAAATATGTTAAAAGATGGAATAATAAGACATAGTAGATCTCCGTATAATTTTCCACTTTGGATATTTCCTAAAAAAATTGATAATTCAAAGCAACAGAAATGGAGAGTTGTTGTCGATTTTAGAAAATTAAACGAAGTTACAGTTAATGATAAATTTCCTATTCCGCATATAGAGTCATTGTTTGAGAAACTTGGTAGAGCTCAATATTTTTCAACTATTGATCTTGCAAAGGGATTTCATCAAATTCTTATGAATGAGGCTGATATTGAAAAGACTGCTTTTTCTAGCCCAATGGGTCATTTTGAATATTTGAGAATGCCCTTTGGTTTGAAAAATGCGCCAGCAACATTTCAAAGAATGATGAATTTCGTTTTGAGTGAATTTGTAAATAAGATTTGTGTACTTTACATGGATGATATTTTGGTTTTTTCCACTTCAATAGAAGAACATTTTGAAAATTTGGCAAAAATTTTTAAGTGTCTTAAAGAACATAATTTGAAGATTCAATTTGACAAATGCAAATTCTTATCAAAAGAAACGGATTTTCTAGGTCATAAAATTACTCATCAAGGTATAAGGCCCAATCCAGATAAAATTTCTGTATTAAATAAGTTGGATATACCAGCAACTGTTAAAGAGATAAAGTCTTTTCTGGGATTAACTGGATATTATAGAAAGTTTATTAAAAATTACTCCTTAATAGCAACTCCTATTACAAAAAAGGGTCAAAGATTGATATTAATAATGTGGATTATATACAAGCGTTTAATAAATTAAAAAAAAATATTAGTGTCACCTCCTATTTTATCATTTCCAAATTTTTCTAAAAAATTTGTTCTTACGACAGATGCCAGTAATTCAGCTATTGGTGCAGTGCTTAGTCAAAGTGGTAGACCAATTTGTTTTGCAAGTAGGACATTAAATGGACATGAGCGAAATTATAGCACAATAAAAAAAGAATTACTTGCTATCGTTTGGTCAGTTAAATATTTTAGGCCTTATTTATATGTAGAAAATTTCTTGTTCAAACTGACCACCAACCATTGAAATGGTTGTTTTCTTTAAAAGAACCAAACTCACGTATAATAAGATGGAAAATATTGTTGAGTGAATACGAATTCGAAATTGAATATTTAAAAGGTAGAGAAAATAAGGTGGCTGGTTTTTTAAGTCGTATACCACAGAAAAATAACATTGAGGATAATAAAGATTTCGGAATAGAATCTTTATTTGAAAACTCTTTAGAAATAACTGATGATTTAAATGAACAATTTTTAATTTCGGATTCTATTATTAATAAGTATTTAATGCAAATACGAATTGTAAAAAAAAAAAACAAAAGATTTTGAAACAATTTTTGGAAAATATAAAATTATTTATATTTCTCAGCAGGATATACACAAAACACATTTTTTGAATGATTTGCTTCGGCGTTATTTGAAACAAGGAACAGTAGGAATATATTCTGAGTTAGATGATTGTGAGTACAGCGTTATAAAGGAAATGTTAATTAAATTATTTTCCAGAAAAAAAATTTAATTCACAAAGTGTAATAAATTGGCAATCGATGTTTGTAATAAGGAAGACATTTTTGAAATAATAGAACGTATCCATAATGAAAGCAATCATAGGGGAAGTTCTGAAAATTTTGAGGAAATTAAATTAAAATATTTCTATCCAAATTTAAAAAAAATTATTATTAAATATATTAATAGTTGTATTATTTGGTTTGAAAATAAATAAGACCGTCAACCTTTTAAAAAAAAATTTAATCATACATTGACTCCAAATGGCCCAAACGAAATTGTACATATAGATATTTTTCAAGTTTGTAAAACGTATTTTTTAACTTCAATCGATAGATTTACGAAATTAGTTTCAGTTCATAAACTTTTTGATAAGAATATGTGTACGGTTAAGATTAAATTAGAGGAAAGAATAGCAATACTAGGCACTCCAAAACTTTTAAAAATGGATAACCAATTTAATAACGCCTTAATTAAAATGTTTTGTGGAGAAAAACAGATTGAAGTGCATTTTACTACCCCAAATTCGCATACAGGTAATTCAGATGTTGAAAGATTTCATTCAACTCTGCTAGAGCATATTAGGATTTTGAGAAATTCAGACGATATTGAAGATATTGAAGAAATAGTAATTAAGGGAGTTGGATTTTATAACAATACAACTAAAATAAAACCAATCGATTTTTTTAATAGATCTGATATTGATTACAATAAAATTGCTTATGAAATGAGCCAAAAAAAGAAATATGTTATAAACAAAATTAATAAAAAGAGAGAGAATATACCAAATTTCGATACAAGCAATATTTATATTAGAAATCCGAAGGCAACCAGACAAAAAATAGCAAAAAAATTTGTCAAACACCAAAATTTTAATAAAATAGATTTTTCTCAGATTAAAAGACCTTTGAGGCAATTTGCAGAGTAATAATTTCCGTTTGTTATTTTTGTTAACTTAAAAATAATTTGTTTGTGGATTTTGAATTGAAATTCGAAGGGACTCGAATTATATGAGGAGGGCGAGTTATATATGCATGTTTATATTATTAAGTTCGTTGTTTAAGTCTTCTGTTTTGTATTGTTCTTTTATTATTTATGTACTGGTTTCCTATAAACTTTAATTGTTTCAATAATTTTAATTTTGAACACATACGTTGGGAAGATAGAAAAAATATGATTTGAAAATGTCATTGAAATTAGTTTAGTTTTTAATAAACTTGAATACATGAAGGCGGATATAAATTAAAGAAAATAAAATAAAGAAATACATTGGAGAAGGATATATTTATAAATAAAAGTCGCGCATACCAGGCGCGCATCTTGATCATCGCGGAAATTGAACAGCCCACAAAAAGAGGACAAAAGTCCATTGCCTATATTATTATAAGTGTTTGTGCAGATGGCAAAACCCACGAGGGAAATAGCCCATAATATTATACATGTGAAAATAGTTATAGAAGGTTAAATTAGTAAAATTTACGTGATTTAGTAACCTATTTTTGGTTTTCGCTAATGAATTTAAAATTTTTAAACATTCCTAATTAAACTTTAGGTCAACAATCGTGGTATATTTAACGTAATTAGAAAGAAAAAGTTTTGAAAATGATTATTTAAAGTAGCAAGCAAGTTAAAACTTACAAAACTTAGAATAGATATATAATAATTAAAGCTTGTCTAGAAACAAAAAAAGGGGGCAAAAGAAATCGTATAGCGGTCGTGGTTATGCTAGTGTGATCTTTTAAATAAAAGCAAAAACACCTAATTGTTAGGGTACAGTAATGCGCCCAACTTATAAGAATTTCGCTAAAATAAAACACCAACAATAAGAACAGTATAAGCTGTCCCGCACATTCATCCCTGAAAGGCCTTTCAATGACGGATCGCATACACAACATACACATAAACACATGTAAGTCAATTGTTGTTTTTAATATTTTCTTATTGTTCGACCTTCTTAATTTTTTTTGATAAGCACAGTCAGATCGACATTAGTATGTAGAACGTAGCAAGCAATAAACCTGCTCCCTATGACGACATATATACCTACATATTTATTGGTACAAATTTGCATACCAATGTCGACTTGATAACAGCTTATCCCATATTTGCCCATAAACGCAACAACAATTATCATAGTGCACTTAGAAATGCGTTAAAGAAAAAGGAAAAAAGAAACCACAAATTGTTTACAATTTGCTTCTGAATGCGATCACACCCAACTGCGGTTAGCTAAATTTTCTGAGCTCCTAGCATTAAAGGCACAATTGGATTGCCTATACTAGATACATAGCTACCTAATTATTCTCACCTATCAAAACGGGTGCCATTGTATCTAAACGGATTTGGCGCATATTGGCCAAGTAAAGAATGTAGTATATATAGTAAACGTAAATATAAATAATTTTTACTGATTGAATATGAATAAATATGTGAAGTGAATTTATAACATATAATTATGTGTTAAGTTGAGTTTTACTGGAGGCATATGATGGCATAGGGAGGTAGGGAACTTTACATTCTTTGGGGATCTTCAGCAAATGCAGTTGTTAAGAAGATCCATGGCTGGGTAGGGTATAGAAAGCGCAGGTCGAATATCACCTTAGACCTTGCTGAATCCATCAGTACGATTAACAGTAGGGTGTCCCTTTTTTCTCTTGGTAATATTTAGTGTCCGCCAATGTTACCATACCTAATTTCTAAGTTTGTTTTGATTTTTATTCTCCAGTCAGGAATCCTATAAAATTAAATTTATGTGAATGCAGTTATGGTATAGCCTAACCGACCCCCCTCTCCGCCCCCCCCCCCTCAAAGAGCTAAGGCACCAGAGGATTCCGCCGGCCGCGGCCCTTTAACTGTCTATAGGTTAATGATGCGGTCCTCATGTCTTCACCTAGGAACCACCAAGGAATCACCCACCTCTCTAGTGGACTGTTATTGTTTCGAGGCCACTTCACCGAGGAACCTCTCTCCTTTCCTGCATTTCAGTTCATTTTCACATAATACTCTCTGCAAAGGCAATTAATTAATTAATATTTCAATAAATTTTCATCTAATACAATGGATACCTACATACGACAAGCAGATGCAGTGACAGAGTTTGAAACTAACTACAATGATATGTCCCCTTCAGCCCATACAAAACACACCGCTATGAGAAAAGGCGAGGCAGACATATGAAGAACTCTTGAGCTCCTCAGAACTTGAGTCAGTCAAAAGAGCTGTGGGCCATTAAGAAGAAGCACAAAGTTACATATTTCAGCTTTCTTAAGTGCCAGGCAGCAATAGCTGAATTTTCGGAAAGGTTGAGAAAACTGAGAAGAAAGAATAAAGCTCAATTAAAAATTATTTTTAGTTTGAAAGCAGTTGAGAGTGAATGCGTCTTAGCGCTCCAGTGTCATCATATCGACATATGAAACTGGGATGCAATTATAACTTATCTATGTTCCAAAAACCGGAAACCACACTGGCACTCTGTGAACAAACTATCGAAAACAAAACAGAAATTTCAAAATGGGCTGATATGGATAAATTCTTATCGAATCGTTTCCAAACCCTAGAAACCGTGAGTGATTTGAGAGGGGATACAGTTTGCAAACCATCAAAGCCACAAGTATTTCGTTCGACAACAGATGCGTCTGCTAAAAAATTAGGGTCCTATCAGGCAAGTGTAGCCAAACCTACAGATAAGATGTGCAAGAGTCCTGCACATCGAATTTCAAAGTGCGAAAAGTTTTTACGTTTGACACCCAATAAACGGTTTGAACAAACTAAGAGCAGCCGTGGGTGAATAAACTCCCTTTCTGCTGGCCATTCGGTAACAAAGTGCATCAGTCAAATGAACTGTGCCATATGTCATCTAAGACATCATACGCTGCTTCATATTTCCAAACAGCCAAAACCAACAAATAATTCAGATACAATCGGAGCATCAACGTCACGAGAAGCTCAATTACGACGCAATGCTGAAAGAGAAAATGCTCCTATTAATAATGTGAACTCATGTTTCGCAAATAAAAGTAAAGGGGTATTACTAGAGACAGCTCAGGTTAATGTTCATTTTAATGGTGTTGACTATTCGGCGAGAGCCCTAATAGACTCGGGATCTGAATGCTCATCCATTAAGCTTGGTACGCAGATCACAAGTAATTGCTCAAGAAAAATGTTGCCTTTTTTCTTGCGTGAAATAGTGTAGTATGGAAGTAATTTTGACGTTAAAAATCTACGGTGAATAGTGAAACAAGCAAGAAGAAGAGCACATAAACAAAAGAAATATAAAGAACATCACTTCCCTTATTGGGTAAAGTATTCGCAAACATATATTTTTGAATAATTTTCTGTCTAATAAATGTTGTTATTTTTCTAGAATGGTCCTCAAATTGGTCAGCTGCACCTTCAACATAAATTGCCGGCTGTGTTACATTTCCATACCAGCAAACAGATGAACAGCAAATGCCACCGCAACTGGGTCCAATGCCACTACAGCCTGGTCTAATGCAGTCAAAATTCGGTCAAATGCTACCTCAACACCCTATGCGCCAGTCATTTGGTGGCCATGAGCAACAAGGTCCTCCGGTATGCCGTCGGCATCTACTGGACCAGGTGGGACAATGACACCACATCCAGTTATGCCAATGTATATACCACAACAGCAACCGAGTTATGCAATGCCACGATAACAGCAGCAACAACCTCCCCAGGATGGCTATCTGCCAATGCCACAAAATCCGGGCTATCCACCACAACCTCAACATCCAGGTTATCCTCTACAACAACCAGGTGCACCACGTGGTTACATGGGTCAAATGATGCCACCAACACAACCTGGACAGACGCCAATGCTCAGTCAACCACCCAAGCCGGGTCAACCCCCAATACCCGGACACGTCCGGACGTCCCGGTTATAATGTATGCTAATACAACTAATAATTTACAAATTTGCTGATGATTATTTTTGTGTTATTTTCTTTAGCAACCTCCTGCACCTGTTACTGGTAAATATCAACAGCCGCAACAGTATGATCAAGCCCAACGCCGTTTAGATCCCGATCAGATGCCAAATCCGATAAGCGTTATCATTGAAAATCAAAATAGCGCTGGTGATGCTTTTATTAATAATGAACAGGGTTTATTACCACCATTGGTGACCACAAAACAACAAAATTTGTGGTAGAAGATCAGGGTAACTCCTCGCCACTTTACGTTAGGTATCGATAATCGAAATTAATGTTTTGTTTGGCAATTACATTGATCTTTCTTCTTTGCAGGTCGTCTTTGTATTGCATACCTGCAACAGCTGATTTATTAAAAACAACAGCTTTGTCCATTACACTTACCGGCTCACCAATGCCACGCACGGTTGAGGGTGAATATGAGCCACCCATTGTAAATTTTGGTGAATAGGGTGCAATTAGATGTAATCTTTGCAAGGCTCCTATGTAAAATTTGTAGATGTTGGTCGTCGTTTCCAAAGTCTTATGTGTAAAGTAACAACAGAAGGTAAAAAAAAATCTTTAAATTTTGCTTGCGTTCATTGATCCATATTTTTTATCAATAGAGCCAACTGAATATTTCCAACATTTGGGCCACACCGGACAGCGTTTCGATAAATATGAATGTCCTGAACTTGTATTGGGTACATATGACTTTTTGTGTAAAAAATGTTTGGGTACCGATAGCTCTCAAGGTAAACCTCAACTCATATCCAACATCAATGCCTCGCAATCAATGGTGGGCGCTATACGCACTATATTGGGTCCACGTAGTATGGACAAGCATATTGTTGATTCCAGTGGTAAGGCCACAATTTCAAATGATGGTGCAAGCAGTATGAAACTATTGCATATTGTCCATCCAGCCGTAAAACTCTAGTCGACATCGCCAAATCTCAAGATACTGAGGTAAGTTTTTTGTTATATTAGAATGTGTAGAATGAAAATGTTTCTCTTATCAGGTCAGCGATGGCACCACTTCAGTAGTACTTTAAGCAGGTGAAATCTTAAAACAAGTTAAGCCATATGTTGAGGAAGACGTGCATGCACGTATCATCATTAAAGCTATACGCAAAGCATTAAAATTATACATGACCAAAATATGACATGGCTGTACATGTAGAAGAGCCAATAAAAGGAATAACAAGGTGCTTTATTGGAAAAATGCGCTGCCACAGCAATGTCCTCCAAACTTATTCATCAACAAAGATATTTATTTTCTAAAATGGTTTTGGACGCTGTACTTTCCTTTGATGGACTCAAAGTCATACAAAAAATATAAAATCGAAATATTAAATATAGAATTGGAATTGAAGGCTTTTATTCAGTCTATAAATATCACTTTCAGACAATGTATGTATATACAAAGAAACATTAAAAACTAAAAACAAATATACATACAAACAGTGGCTCCGAAATCTATAATAGAATTCACCTAAACAAAAGTTGCAAAATTTACAAAGAGTTAATCAAACTTTGAAAAACGGACATCAAAATTTGCACATTTTTTTCAGAGGGTCTAGCAAATTTTTGGGTACGCAGTTTTGTAGCCCAATCAATTTCAGAATAATGGTGTAAATGCTAGAACGACTAAAAAGTTTATCTGAATTTTCAGAACTTTTTTGTAGAGGCTTGTTCTTCTATACAAAAGAAAAATTTTCTCATGCGTTATATGGAAGAAATTTCTCAACAGCCTCTACAAAAAATTCGGAAAATTCAGATAAACTTTTTAGTAGTTCTAGCATTTACACCATTATTCTGCGTACTCAAAAATTTGCTAGACCCTCTGCCAAAAAAGGTGCAAATTTTGATGTCCGTTTTTCAAAGTTTGATTAATTCTTTATAACTTTTGCAACTTTTGTTTAGGTGGCTTCTATTATAGATTTAGCTATATTTTGCAAATTAGAGTGCCTTTCTGTTATGCAAATTATACAGCCTTCCTGTTATGCATTTTAATCGAGATTTTGATACAATATACTAGAATATTTAATGGTTCATCTAATGGCCTGATTAGATCAAAATTTAACAAATGGCACACTCACGCTTCTGGCAAGCAAGTGACGATATGTACAGTGTGCGCCAAAACTAGAGCACCGAACAGTCTCTGTTGCTTTTGGTTAAATAAAATCTTAAGTGCAAGTTCTTAATTCAATGAGGCGTATACTTTAAATTAGTTGCAACTTTTTTTGACAGATAGCGCATTGGAAGTTTTGTCAAATAGCTACAACTAACTTTAAGTACCCACCTAGTTCTGACTATGAATATACCCCAATATTTTGCTTTTATTTATGAAGACCACATCGACGGCTGAGTGGAACATCACTGTATTTCAAAACATTTTTCGAAAATGCCTTTCTCAGAAATTGGTACACGAACGCCTTAAATTAGAACTTGTTTCAAAAATGCCGTATTTCAAAACTTGGTTCAAGAACGTCCTATCTCAGAATGAGTTTCAAAAACACCCTATCTCAGCTGGAAATGTATTTAGTTTTCGTTCAAATATGACATTTTGTAAACTCTTTCTAAGATACGGCGTTTTGGAACTAAGTTATAAAATAGGGCGTTTTTGGAAAAAATTCTAAGTTAAGGCGTTCTTGAAACAATTTCTGAGAAAGGGAATTTTTTTAAATGTTTTGAAACGGTGATCTTCCACTCAGCCTTCGATATACTAAACAGTTATATATTCATAAAAGATACTTAGTTCTAGGAAACTTATAATTTGACTTTTGTTAAGCTATGTAGGTTTTCTGAAAGGAATTTCGGTGCTTTATTTATGTCGCACACTATATATCATACATTTCACCAACAGACTTCAATATTTACTCTTTGAGAGCTCATTAATAATACAATACAATAATTAATAATGAAGGGATGCTTTCAATAAGCGCCTATAAACTTCCCCTCTTATCCATAAAAATATAAAATAGGTTTATTAAGCTCTTATAATTGGAAATTTGTATGGAAATGCTTTATAAACCTTCAATATTTTGTATTAATAATGGGATTAAATAAATATACCCCCTTATTCATAAAAAATATTTAAAGATTTTTAAAATGACATTTCCATACAAATTTCCAATTACAAGAGCTTAATAAACCTATTTAATTTTTTATGAATAAGGGAGATTATTTATAACAAACATAAAATAACATTCCTTTTTATCTAATAATATATTGGGCAATATGAACAAAAGAGTTTACTAATAGACTTCAATATTTGGACGCTTTAGGAGCTTATTAAATTCATTAAATGTATATTTTCAATAAGGGCCAATACCGCGCCGTCGAAATTATAGTTCCTCATGTTCGTACGAACCAAATTTAATGTTGTTACAAAAAAAAAAAATTAAAAACTTAGAAGGAATCATTCGCAAATCTAAACCTTTTCAATTTTGAATTCAGAAAACGTCAATTGAATTTCAGAATAGGTAATTGGATTTCAGAATTTGTCATTTGGATTTAAGAATAGTGATTTCGATTTCAGAGAACTATAATTGGATTTCAGAATAGGCAATTGGAATTCAGAATGTGTGAAGTGGATTTCAAAAATAGACAATTCAATTTCGGAAGACATCAATTGGATTTCAGATATCATACAATTTATTGCGCAAAGTTGGAAAATAATTTGTAAGTTGAAGGCATTTCATAAATTCATTTAAAAGTAAAACAATTCGAAAGGTATTTTCTGAAATCCAATTCACACATTCTGAATTCCAATTACATATTCTGAAATCAAATTAACATATTCTGAAATTCAGATAACTATTCTTAATCCAAATGACAAATTCTGAAATTCAATTAACTATTCTGAAAGGTGTAGTTGACCGATGAATTATGTACCTATTAATTTGGCAATGAGTGTATGTCGTAGATCAATTTTTTGTTCGTACCAACATAAGGAATTATAATTTCGGCGGCGCGGTATAGTCTGCTTACTTAAATATAATTTATAACAATTTTTCACAGGCACTCACGTACAGACCAATTTATTCTGTGGTCTGGCTGAATTTGTGTTCCTCGACTTTCTGTAGAAGGATACTGTTTATGTGAAGACACATGTCATCTCCGACAGAACGTGGCAGCTTATTTAGCAGCCAGTCAAAATTCGATAATGCCTGGGCGTATGGGGATTTCTTACGATCCTACAAAAACTCCTCTTGCTTTTTTAAAATTCTATTGAAGCGCCCCCACTTCTCATCTGGACTTTGAGATACGTAGATGGTTTCGAACGCTTTGGATTCTGTAAATACAAAATGGTAGGTCTGTTTATATATTTTATTTATTTATATTTATAGAACGTCATGGTGTTGCGCATATTGCCAGACATCAACGCAGAATGTGATGCTGTGGCAAATGCGCAATACTGCTGTCGATATTACCATCTGCACCCATACTCACATAGTCGTATTAGGAATCGTTGTCAGTAATTTACGTGCTGTTCACGTCCTCTGAGGGATCTAAGGGATATTGGCTTGATTCCTCACTGAAATTCGATGAAGATGTAAATCTAAATGTCCTGCAAGAGAGTACATGTACAATGCTAACATTTTTTTAAGTATACACACAGAATTCAGGACAATGGATCAAACTTCGAAAAAATTTTTATCAAAAATTTGAATTTTTTAATCCGAATTTCAAAAAATTTTTCGAATATGCAGTTTTGGAATGTCAAGTTAGAAGTTTCACCGAATTTTTAAAACTTTTTTTGTCGAGAGTGTTGGTTATTTTCATCCAGGCCTGCATAATAACGTTATTTTCATAAAAAAAATAAAAATATTTCGTTTTTTATTCGATATTCAAAAGTTTCATTTAGTTGTAATCAAAGTAAAAAAAAATTGATTTTTAGAGTTTCAGTATGTTTTTCCATACAAAAATTGCTCAAAAAATTACTCAAACATTCTAATTTTTTGATTTTGTTTCTGTTGCCAACGAAACGAATTTAAAAAAAAATTTTTTATGATTTTGTTGTCGAAAAAAAATTATTTGTTTATTTCGTTGTGCAGCCTTGGTTTCTTCCATACAACTCATGCACAAAAAGTGATTTTTCAAATCTATCGCAAGATTCACCATGTTTCTAAGAGATTTTCAGTTATCTCGATCCCTACACCACCCAAAGGAATTTGGTTTTCCATGAATTAAATTGTCACCCAGTTTCGAACTACGTGCTGAGTTTCAGGACTCTAAGACATTGGGAAGTTAGTTAAAAGTGGATTGCAAAATTACCTTCGTTTTTCTGAAACGTTTGGCAAGAATGCCATTTCCCCGGCAAAGTCCCAATTTCCTCTGAAAATTTTGGCTCATCCAGCGCAGCGCCGCCGCTACTGCCACTCTTTTGCCGCTTGGATGCTCTGGCGTGGTAGCGATAGCTTTCCCGAAGGCTGGTCCACGCGTCTTTGCTTTCAATCACTAATGTAAATAACACATACAATTAAATGTAATACTTTGCATTTGCTCAGAATTGTTAAAAAATGTCCAAAAATGTCGCACGAGGTATATATATATATGCGTTTTGACTTCCGTACCAATAACACAATTGCAGTTTTCGGAACACCCAATATTTGTGCTTACACGAACCAAATGGAAATTACAGAAAATTTCCAACTTTGTTTGCAAATACCTGTTTATAAAAGACAAAACGCGTCTTTTGACACTCCTCCATATATTTTTGGACGTGGTTTAACAGTTTTGAGCTAAAGTAAATAATGACCAATTAAAATACACAAATATGGTATTTGTTTACTTTAGCTCACATCTGCAAAAACCCGACCAAAAATATCGGGAGAGGTGTCAAAAGACGCGATTTGCTCCCAGGACCACGAACCCGAGAGCGGAAATTCAAAATTTCATTTCTGTCAAAAGTTATATCCAAAAACCCAAAAATGGACCCGGAGCGCTACAAAACAGGGGGTGAGATCCATAGTATTTTTGCGCAGAACACGTTTTTGCATTGGCGGCCTTCGGCCGCGCTTATAAAAAATTACCCTGGGTGGGTCCAACACCGGTTTGGAGACCAAAACTATATCCGCGCAAATCACTTTTACCCACAGTTTTTCTTCATTTCTTTTCTTTCATCAAAACAAAAACCACATGAAAATTTTCAATTTTGTTTGAAAATATCTCCTAAAAGACATAAAATTTTGAATTTCCGCCTTCGGATTCGTGATCCTGGGTGCAAACCGCGTCTTTTGACACTTCTCCTGATATTTTTGGACGAGGTTTAGCTGTTGTGAGCTAAAGTAAACTATTACCACAAATATACATACAAAAAGTTTTATTAACATATTTTCTTTCCCAAGGGAGCTACTTAAGTGGACCCAGGCCTGATCCACTGCATTTCCGTTGCAATGCAATGGATCAGAAGTATCCCATATCCTGGGCCACTCTTTCACTTCCCTTATCAGAGCCCGTTTCTCCTCCGCCGTGAAATTTAATACGCGCTTTTTGCGGTTTGGTGCTGCAGCAATATTTATTTCCATTTCTGAAATAAAATAATAATTATTTATCACAGAAAAATTAAAAAAAAATTTGCTTACCTAATTTTTCCAGTTGTTTACCTTTTTTTCTTCAAGAAATATATGGCACTTGACATATTTCTTGCGGAAACCGGTGTTACCGTATGTAAATTTGATGGAAAAATAGTAGTAAAGTATCGTACTAAATTTCTTGTAAACTGCGTACTACCTCAAGAAAATTTACCACAAGGAATTTTCTTGAGCATTTCTTGATCGCTTTTTATATGGAATGACTTTCTTGTGATCTGCGTACCACGCTTTACCGAGAAACTCAAGCGACGAATTAATCTGCCATCTGTGACGGACTTTTCCTTGCGCCGGGGTATGCTCAGTCCGTCCAGGATCCCTGTGGAATTAGAGAAGAATCCCTATCGTCTCCTTTTAAAGAGAAAGATCCCGTTTTGTTGTTAAAAAAAAAGAAACGTTATAAACTCTTTATTCCAAAATATTCAAACTACCCTTAAAGCTATGGCGACGGAGGTGGGAAACCACCGTCGGTTCTACGCCGATGGGGTTGGGAAAACCCCCACCGGGACTACGCTTAAACTAAAAATCTCAGACTACTTCGTAAAGAAAGTGGAGGTGGAGAACCACCACTTCCTCCCAGTCGGTGGAGTTGGTAAAACCCCCACCGAGTATAGCTTAGCGGAGGTGGAAAAACCACTACAATCCCTCTAAAGATGGGGTTGGAGAAACCTCCAAAGTAGCTAAAATAAAGAATTCGTGAGATGGAAAAATCCCAGGAGTCCCATTCACCGCTAAACAAGGCGTTCGCGAAATTTGTCGCCCTTTTATACTTATCCGCGCGCAGGTGGACAGTTATCCTACAACAATAAATTTTACTTATTATATGTATTTACTTAAGGTATCTTATATTTAACTGTATTATTATACCCATATATCGCATTATAAGTATTTATCTCCAAATTGCGTATGTAAAAATGCCTCTTGTACTGCCCCCCCTAACATGTGAGTTCGTTGGTACGCATATCCAGTTAGTTAGCATAGTTATTTTTGTTTTCCCTCTGCTGCTTGCTTATTGGGTCTTGTTGTTGTCGACGAGTTGGTTGCCCTTCGTAGGTAACTTGTGTCTAGTACCCACGCTCTGTTGTTGGTATGCTAACGTGACCGCTTCCTAGTACATTGCATTTTTTTTCGTTTCTCTTTGTGCGATGTCCGCCCCGACGGTTCGCTTTAATGCTTGCTGTGCTTGGTCGCAATGGCTTGGTATACGTATGTTTGATGTTTTAGGTGTTCTTGCAATGGGAGCTTATGTGTGTTGCTTATTGCATTGCTGTATTCCCAGCATTATTTAAAATTCCAGCCGGTTATGGGTTATCTGTAGAAATTATAATGTTCAACCAAAATATTTACCGTATGCGGGCAGAGACAATTATTTAAACGAAGAAATTAGATGTTGTCATGAATGTTTACATGTATATTAGGGTAATTCAAAAATGATTATTTTGTATGTGTAAATTTAATTCATATAATTCAGTTTTGTACATTTTACATGCTATATGTATAAATTCATTGTAATTCAAGTAGGATTTATACACGTTTTAATGAGTTTTGATAAATATTTGTAGGTTCGAATGTGTGGGCTCCAAAGCCGGTGGATTTGGGTCCTCACACTCTCCCCTCACCTGCCGTAAGCAGGGTTACCGTTACCAGGCCGGTCCTAGTGATTCTCACTCGGTACGTGTGACCGTCTATGTTCCGATGGAACGTCCTCTTCCACCGCTTCGTCCGTACTACCTGTAAGTGCTCCCTGATGTCTCTCGCTAATTCCTCGGGGAGGGGTTCGACTCCGGTTCGGTTGGCCAATGTCTCGGTCGCCTCCGCTGTTGTCTTTTCGAGCCACCTCTCGATTTCTGTGAGCACATCCTCACCTTCGCCTATGTTGCCGTCACTCGCGTTGAGACTTAGTACGTCGCTGTCGTTGAGGCTGCCGTTGACCTCGTTGGTCAAACGGCTAAATATTTCGTCGTCGTCGTTGAGGCTGACGTTGACCTCGTTGGTCAAACGGCTAAATACTTCGTCGTCGTCGTTGAGGCTGCCGTTGACCTCGTTGGTCAAACGGCTAAATACTTCGTCGTCGTCGTGGAGGCTGCCGTTGACCTCATTGGTCAAACGCCTAAATACTTCGTCGTCGTTGACGTTCGTTGGTGGTCCCACTGCTGCGGAATGATGATGTACCAATATACGAATGTAAATTCAAAGTTATACGTATATGTACTTTAGGGTATTTCAAAAAAATTATGTCGGTAAATTTGAATATTGTAAAATTTGAAAAATGTGGTTTTGCGTGTGTGGCCCCAAGGCCGATGGATTTCGGTCCTCACGCTCTCTCCTCACCTGCCGTAATGTGACTTACTGTCACCATTGAAAAATTCAATTTCTCGTAGCGGTTAATACTTGCGTTATTTATAGGGTAATCTGTCGCGATCTGGGTCTTGTTCTAAAATGAAATGTTATGCAGAATTCCGTCACCAGGTTATAGCATTGGCTGGCTATGTGGTTGACGTAGTTCATTGTCGTCAGGATCCCGTTGTCTAGGGTTGGGGCTTGCGCTCGTGCTGTGTGCCACCCACTCCGGTCTTCATCTATCACCTGTTGGTTGTTGATTATGTCTGCGCGTTCGATTCCGAAACAATTTGAACCTGAATTGGCGAGTGCTAGTGAACCACACGTCGCTACAGTGCTGTAATCCGTCTGATCTTCTTCCGTGACCTGGACTCTTTGCGATGTTGGTGCGCGTGGCGTTGCTCTTACTACGGCCAGTTGCTCTGTGTTCTCGGTTGATATCTCGGTGGAATGTTGGTTCGAGGTTCCACTACACGATGCTGATGATGGCGCGCGTCGTGTTGTTGCTATCGTCGTCGGTCGTCTCGTTTGTTCCCCGATGGGGACTTCAGTGAAGCCCTCATTCGGGGCTTGGCGGGGCGCTTTTGACTTACCACGTTCGCGGGGTGAACGTATTCTTCTTTCTGTTTCTGGACTTGCTTCTTCTTCGACTGTCGCTTGATGGTATGCTTTTAGCTCGCTTATGTGTGCCGTCCTCCTTTTGCCGTTATGCACCTTGTCTAGCTCGACGAATACGGGCGATACGAAGTTCGTTACACGATGAGGCCCACTGTATCTTTGTGCTAACTTTGCTGCGAAATTGTCCACTGCTTTGGACAGCTGATGCTCTTTTACTAGTACCAAGTCGCCCACCGCCGGTTGCCATTGCCTCCTACGTAAATTATAATGCCTTGCCTGCTCCGCTGATGCTTGCTGTTGTCTACGACGTGCCATCTGATATACCTCTCGCATTTTCGCCATCTTTTCACTGAGAGCCACCTTCTCCTCGCCTGTGCCAAGTGTTTGCTCACCGTAGAGGGCGTTGGGGATCCTCGGTTCCCTACCCTGTACCACGAATGCTGGACTGTAGCCTGTTGACTCGCATACGCTCGTATTCAGTGCTAGTGTAATCTCTGGCAACAACTCATCCCATGTCTTATGCTCCTTCCCAGTGAATTGTGCTATCATCCTCTTGATGTTACGATTCGCTCTCTCCGTCGGGTTCTCTTGCGGTGTGTACGGTGCCGTTAGCTGGTGCTTTATGCCGGCTTCTTGTAAAAACTTCTTGAAATTCCTGCTTGTGAACTGTGCTCCATTGTCTGTGATTAGAATTTTTTGCGCGCCAAATCGGGCCAAAATCCTCTCCCTCATACCTCTGATCAAATTTTCCGTCGTCGCCTTCCGTATTGCTATGATCTCTACCCATTTCGAGAATTTATCCACGAAAACTAATGCCATCGTATTACCATGCGTCGAACGAGGGAGTGGTCCAACGAAATCTGCAAAAACGGTAGCAAAAGGTTCATCTGAAATCTGCGTTAGCATCTTACCTGCAGCTTGTTGCTGGCTGGGTTTGTAGACTTGGCATGCGTGGCATTGTTGTACGTACTTCCGTACGTCCCTGAACATCCCAGGCCAGTAATACCGCATCATTGCACGCGCGATGGATTTCCGTATCCCCATGTGCCCCGCGCTTGGTGTGTCGTGAATCTCGTTAAGCACTCTTCGCCTCTCCGATTTCGGTACGCATAACTTCCAGGGTACCGCATCCTCACCATCCATTTGACTTCAAATTCGTCTGTATAGTCTTCCTTCCTCTATGACGTATTCGGGAAACTTTTCTGGTGTCCTCGTTACTTCAGCCATCTTTGACATGTACCACTTGCAACTCAAACTTTCTTCATGTGTCGTAAGGCTACCCAGCTGTTCCTCCAGTGGCTGCCTCGACAGTGCATCTGCGACCACGTTCATCTTGCCCTTCCTATACTGCACGTCAAACGAATACTGCTGTAACTCGAGCGCCCATCTAGCGATCCGGCCTGACGGACTTTCGATCGCGTTCAACCATTTCAAAGCCAGGTGATCGGTGATAACCGTGAAATTGTACCCTTCTAAATACGGTCTCATTTTCCTTATTGCCCACACGATTGCTAAACATTCCTTCTCAGTTGGTGAGTAGTTCATCTCGGCTTTATTCAGCCGGCGGCTAGCATACGCTATTACTCGCTCTTCGTCATCCAACCCCTGTGTGAGAACTGCTCCGAGACCATAATCGCTCGCGTCTGTCTGTAATCGAAATCTTTTCGTAAAATCTGGGCAAGCTATTGCTGGTGCTTGTATTAGTGCATTCTTCAACGCTTCGAATGCCGCCTGTTGTTCTTCGGACCATTTCCACCTACTTCCCTTCTTCAACATTGACGTCAGTGTGTGCGCAACTTGTGAAAGTCGGGTACGAACCTCCGGTACCAAGAGACTATCCCCAGAAATCGCCTTAACTCTCGTATGTTGTGTGGTGGCGTCAGCTCCTTGATTGCCGCAACTTTGTCGGGATCCATGTGTATTCCTTCCTCGCTGACGACGTGTCCTAGATATTTCAAACTTTTCTTAAAAAACTCACATTTCTCTGGGTTGATCTTCAGATTCGCCCTCCTTAGCCGCCGAAATACTTCCCCTAGGTGCTTTATATGCTCTTCCAAAGTTGTGCTGGTGATGATGATATCATCCAGGTAGGCAAACGCATTTGGTTCCAACTCTGGGCCAATAACACGGTCGAGTGCTCGCTGAAACGTAGCCGGAGCGGAATGTAGACCGAACGGCATCACTTTCCAGTGATACAACCCTCGGCCAGGCACGGTAAATGCTGTATACTTCTTGCTATCTTCTTCCATCGGGATTTGCCAATAACCATTTTTGAGGTCCAGACTGCTGATAAAACGCACGCTACGTAGCCTATCTAAGATATGCTGTATTCTTGGGAGTGGGTACGCATCTGGCACTGAGCGAGCGTTGAGCTGCCGATAGTCAACGCAGAGTCTCCATTTGCCGTTCTTCTTCCGGGCTAGAACTATTGGTGCACTGTGTGGGCTGTGGGATGGTTCGATGCAACCCTTCTCTATTAGCTCGTCTACCCCCTTGTTTATGATCTCCTGCATCTTTGGGTTCTTAGGGAAATACCGCTGTTTGATTGGACGGTCATCTCGCATCACTATCTTATGCGTGGCAATGTTGGATACTCCTGTCATCTCTTCGAAAATCTGTAATTCGCGCTTTAGAAACGTACTCACCGCAACGTCACTCCTCACGTCTTTCTCGATACTTGCGCTACCTTCGTCCTCCATCATGGTTGTACACGTCACCATCTCCTGCGCTCTCTCTTCTGCTCGTAACGTCATTGTTTCGTTGCCACACCTCAGCTCAAATTTAGCCTTTGCCAGATAATCTGTCCCGATCACCACGCTGTCGACTAACCCAGGCAGAACTAACAACTCACTCTGATGCACTTGATCCCCCAGTTTTACCTCTGCGTCCACTGCCTCCGCTATCCATGCTACGCTACCATCGCCCATCACCACTCGTGTCTGTATCTTCTTGAGCTTCCGTGCTTCTATTTTCGCCGCTGTCTTCTCGCTGATGAAACTTCGTGTCGCCCCCGTATCTACTGACGCCATGACTTCCTCTCCATTCAGGGTTACTGCAGCCAAGATTCGCCCTTGGGTCTGCCTAAATGTACTTACTGAGTACGAGGTTGGGTTTGTTGAGACGCCACCCCTCGATACCAATGGGGTCTCTGCCCGTTTCCCTGCTGTCCACGACAGCAGTCACGCCTTAGTATACCTACTCGGCCACACTGCCAGCAGAAATCCCTTCGTTCGTTTGGACACCCATGTGCGTAGTGTCCGCTTTCCCCGCATCGCCTGCATGCGTTCCGTGGATCGATGGGCCCTTGGCGTGGTGTCGTCGCATGCTCTGGCGTGCTCGCTTGTCGTTGCACCTCCGTTCTCCGATCCCCTTGCTTCTCATCTTCGTGTATATATTGATAATGCTCGGTTGGCCGTCGCGGCACAAAAGGTTTCGCCGCCGGCCTCAGCGGTTCTTTCTCCGGTATGATGTTCTCGTAATCCTCGGCCATGCTTACCAGTTCCTCTAAGCTGGTGAACTCGCTCCGTTTGATGTAAAGCTTGTACTCTCGTCGACAATTTCTGTAAATCCGGTTCAGCTTCTGCTCGCTGTTGTAGTCAGCGTGACGCATGAGTGCCTGTAACGATAAAACGTAATCCTTAAACTGCTCACCTGCGCGCTGCGTACGCTGACGGATCTCGTCATCTATCTTCTCGAAATACCTCGAGCTCAGGAAAAATTTTAGAAAGTCCTTCTTGAAGGCTTCCCACTCTTGCCACTGCCTGTTGTTGTTCCGGTACCACACCAAGGCCTTGTCCTTCAGCAACTCAGGTAACGCTCGTGGGATGGAATCGCGACCAACTTCGTAACTGTCGGCCAGCTCCTCCACCCGTTCAATAAAACATAGCGGGTCCTTACCACCGTCATATTTCAGACCCCACTTACGGACTCGGTCCATTACGTTGGCGTGCGACATCGTGCGCGTCTACTCTGAATTCCCTTGTGTGATCTTCCTGTGATTTTACCACCTGTTATCCTTTGGTGGATTGTACTCCTCTCGTGATTATCCTCGTATTGTTACTTGTTTCCCATGAGTCTATGCATTCAGAGTCCCTGCTCGGGCGCCATTTGTGACGGACTTTTCCTTGCGCCGGGGTATGCTCAGTCCGTCCAGGATCCCTGTGGAATTAGAGAAGAATCCCTATCGTCTCCTTTTAAAGAGAAAGATCCCGTTTTGTTGTTAAAAAAAATAAACGTTATAAACTCTTTATTCCAAAATATTCAAACTACCCTTAAAGCTATGGCGACGGAGGTGGGAAACCACCGTCGGTTCTACGCCGATGGGGTTGGGAAAACCCCCACCGGGACTACGCTTAAACTAAAAATCTCTGACTACTTCGTAAAGAAAGTGGAGGTGGAGAACCACCACTTCCTCCCAGTCGGTGGAGTTGGTAAAACCCCCACCGAGTATATAGCTTAAGAATACCCTGTTCTTTCTGAAGGTTGCGGAGGTGGAAAAACCACCACAATCCCTCTAACGATGGGGTTGGAGAAACCCCCAAAGTTGCTAAAATAAAGAACTCGTGAGATGGAAAAATCCCAGGAGTCCCATTCACCGCTAAACAAGGCGTTAGCAGGCTACTATACCTAGCTGGCTACTGTCCCAATTCGCGAAATTTGTCGCCCTTTTATACTTATCCACGCGCAGGTGGACAGTTATCCTACAACAATAAATTTTACTTATTATATGTATTTACTTAAGGTATCTTACATTTAACTGTATTATTCTACCCATATATCGCATTATAAGTATTTATCTCCAAATTGCGTATGTAAAAAAGCCTCTTGTACTGCCCCCCCCTAACATGTGAGTTCGTTGGTACGCATCTCCAGTTAGTTAGCATAGTTATTTTTGTTTTCCCTCTGCTGCTTGCTTATTGGGTCTTGTTGTTGTCGACGACTTGGTTGCCCTTCGTAGGTAACTTGTGTCTAGTACCCACGCTGTGTTGTTGGTATGCTAACGTGACCGCTTCCTAGTACATTGCATTTCTTTTTTCCTTTCTCTTTGTGCGATGTCCGCCCCGACGGTTCGCTTTAATGCTTGCTGTGCTTGGTCGCAATGGCTTGGTATACGTATGTTTGTATATTTTAGGTGTTCTTGCAATGGGAGCTTATGTGTGTTGCTTATTGCATTGCTGTATTCCCAGCATTATTTAAAATTCCAGCCGGTTATGGGTTATCTGTGGAAATTATAATGTTCAACCAAAATATTTACCGTATGCGGGCAGAGACAATTATTTAAACGAAGAAATTAGATGTTGTCATGAATGTTTACATGTATATTAGGGTAATTCAAAAATGATTATTTTGTATGTGTAAATTTAATTCATATAATTCAGTTTTGTACATTTTACATGCTATATGTATAAATTCATTGTAATTCAAGTAGGATTTATACACGTTTTAATGAGTTTTGATAAATATTTGTAGGTTCGAATGTGTGGGCTCCAAAGCCGGTGGATTTGGGTCCTCACACATCCAAACACCTGCATGCCCAAGTTTCGGGCATCAATAATACAATGTCTGCACAAGTAAAAGAAGCGTACAACATACAACTGCGGTCACCAACAGACCCATTAGTCGAGATCAATAGATCATGCTGGTTTTACCACAACTAAAAGGGAATCTTCCCACTTGCCACATAAACGCAATGACTAGGTAAGCATTCCCTGATTTAGTACTGGCTAACAAAAGATTCTTTGTCAGGGACCGTAACGACAGCCTGTATAGTGTATGCAACATAAATTTATCAGAGCCCTAGGAAACACGTCAAACCAAATCGCCCCATCGTCGAAAATATAAAGCAACATCGAACAGCCAAACCAGTTGCCAATGCCTAGTGCACAACCATGTCAAACCTTACTTCGTGTGTGTGAATGTATGTATGCGTGGAAAGTATGTTCCCTTGTGAAAGCGTGAATGTCTATATAGATAGCTTGTAGGAGTAGGTTTTAGTGGCTGTGTAGGCATGTATGAATATGTGAATAACGTTTAGTGGCAAGAATGCATAGGTAATTCCTTCGGGTGCTGAGTGAAAAACGGACGAGGGAAACCTGCCGTTCCACTTTGGTGATGGTAGCGCTTAATGGCCGAAATAAAATATAAATTAATGATCGAAGTGTTCAAGACCGAAAAGGACGTCTTACATATAACCAGTGCGTAAAAAAAAGAAAATATTAAACAAGTTTTTTTATAAAGCGGACTTATTTTTTTTACTGCAAGTGACCGCAAGTTTACGGAACTGGCCACCGCACAGTGTTTCGTGTAGAACAAGCTAGCTGGACAAAATTATTTTATGAGATTTTCCGTTTCATATGCAGTCATTTATTACAACTACGTCATTTTTTTCAGCCATATGTTCTTTTTTTATTTTTTTCCAAAATTTTACTTCATATGCATACATCTGCTTATTTCATATACAGTACATAAGTGACATAGATCCAAAAAAATTTAAAGGACTTAAGAATATTACTGTATTGTACTTAAATTGAATGCACTACAAATCTCAACACTATAAAATATTCTAAAAATTCGAAAAAAAATTAAAATTTTTTATGAAAATTCGACGAATTTTTTCAAACATTTTTTAAATATAATTTAGTTTTTGTTATAGATCGTGACAAATTTTCTTATGGAAATATTTGTAGGTTGATAAATATTTGTAGGTTCGAATGTGTGGGCTCCAAAGCCGGTGGATTTGGGTCCTCACACATCCAAACACCTGCATGCCCAAGTTTCGGGCATCAATAATACAATGTCTGCACAAGTAAAAGAAGCGTACAACATACAACTGCGGTCACCAACAGACCCATTAGTCGAGATCAATAGATCATGCTGGTTTTACCACAACTAAAAGGGAATCTTCCCACTTGCCACATAAACGCAATGACTAGGTAAGCATTCCCTGATTTAGTACTGGCTAACAAAAGATTCTTTGTCAGGGACCGTAACGACAGCCTGTATAGTGTATGCAACATAAATTTATCAGAGCCCTAGGAAACACGTCAAACCAAATCGCCCCATCGTCGAAAATATAAAGCAACATCGAACAGCCAAACCAGTTGCCAATGCCTAGTGCACAACCATGTCAAACCTTACTTCGTGTGTGTGAATGTATGTATGCGTGGAAAGTATGTTCCCTTGTGAAAGCGTGAATGTCTATATAGATAGCTTGTAGGAGTAGGTTTTAGTGGCTGTGTAGGCATGTATGAATATGTGAATAACGTTTAGTGGCAAGAATGCATAGGTAATTCCTTCGGGTGCTGAGTGAAAAACGGACGAGGGAAACCTGCCGTTCCACTTTGGTGATGGTAGCGCTTAATGGCCGAAATAAAATATAAATTAATGATCGAAGTGTTCAAGACCGAAAAGGACGTCTTACATATAACCAGTGCGTAAAAAAAAGAAAATATTAAACAAGTTTTTTTATAAAGCGGACTTATTTTTTTTACTGCAAGTGACCGCAAGTTTACGGAACTGGCCACCGCACAGTGTTTCGTGTAGAACAAGCTAGCTGGACAAAATTATTTTATGAGATTTTCCGTTTCATATGCAGTCATTTATTACAACTACGTCATTTTTTTCAGCCATATGTTCTTTTTTTATTTTTTTCCAAAATTTTACTTCATATGCATACATCTGCTTATTTCATATACAGTACATAAGTGACATAGATCCAAAAAAATTTAAAGGACTTAAGAATATTACTGTATTGTACTTAAATTGAATGCACTACAAATCTCAACACTATAAAATATTCTAAAAATTCGAAAAAAAATTAAAATTTTTTATGAAAATTCGACGAATTTTTTCAAACATTTTTTAAATATAATTTAGTTTTTGTTATAGATCGTGACAAATTTTCTTATGGAAAATTAGTTAAAATATGAAAATTCTTCGAATTTTTCAAACATTTTTTAAATATAATTTAGTTTTTGTTATATATCGTGACAAATTTTCTTATGGGAAATTAGTTAAAATAAATTTGCGAAAGCGAAAATTGTAAGAATTGTCCAAAAAGGGATGTCTACTTATTTATGTGAGTGACTGTACATATGTACATACATATTTTGTATTTATTTGAGTATTTATCCTGGCACTACAATTTTTACAAAATTATTTTATATACCAGTCAGGAATGTAAAAGTGAATTACAATAATAATAATAATAACAATGTAAATAATTAAATTAATTATGTGAAAATTACTTATTACAAAAACTTAAAAGTAAAGTATCATACAAAGTAGAAAAGACAATAGATTTAAATTAAATAAAACCTGATCCAACAAAAAGTTATAGGGTAGGTTATCTTTTATAATTATGTTATTATTCGCTATCATCACTTTCATTCGATGAGTCACTTGTGGAATAGTCATGAGCATCAGCAACACTACTGTGAAAGCTTGAAACAACTGGGGTATTTATTGAAACCTGGTTTTGGTTTTCTCGACTATCAATCCAAGTACACTTTTAAATTTATTCTGGATTTCGTTGGAACGTAGCTTTACACTCTTTTTATCTGCCTCATTCCTAAGCTGCCATTTTTTACTTCGAGGCGATAACTTATGGGAAGCAAGCATTCAAAACATCTTATCCATGCATGGAGTGTAGACAAACCAAAACCAATATTATCTCGGTTAGGCGTAAAGTCCCGTAACTCATTATTCAAATCTTTTGGAGTGGCACCACAAATATAACACTTTTGTGCGGAAGAAGTGTCAGTCAAAGCATTGCAAACTTTTCCGTCAATCATTGTTAGAAGCATATTGTGATTTACGGAAACTTCGTATTCTTCGAGCATGTACTTTGTTGGCAACAACGCATTTATCTCCTCTAAAGCTTTGTTCGTTTCAAAAACAATAAAATCTTTTCTTTATTTAGAAAAAATAAATTTAATTGGACGACAATACATGGTAGAAGAAGGTCGGGGATTCTGCCAAACAGTGTTACCTTTTTCATCCTGTAATTGAAGAGGAACGAAAGAAAATATAAACAAAAACTTATCAGTGTCAGAACTGTATGTAAACTTTTGCTTATATGTGCTAAGGCCAGAGCTTCCATCGCAACCCCACTTGCTGATTAAAGTATACGTCAAGTTTGTATGTAATAAACTCACAAAAACTTCTTGATTTGCTAAAACTAAACGCTCAACAGTTTTATCTAATACGGACTGGACTTTAGTTTCCGCACGTGTTTCACCCACATCTATTTCATTTGGATAGCATTCTGCCTTAACTTTTCTTAGACTATAAAATGATGGATAAACCTTATGGCCTGCCTTGATGCTCCATTTCCGAGTCGTTTTGTATCCATTACGATCGACTTGCTATCTACGTAGTATGCTAAAGCTTCTACATTGCTCAAGCATCTTGCATATGGCTCACATGTTATCTTTTTGCCGGATATTTGAGTGGTTTCCTGTGATTTTTGTATAATGTTAGCAACATTTCTGTTGCCGGACATACGCGTTGATACTTCTGCCGCATAAAGTAACTCACCAGGACTTCTAGATTGCAAGAGTTCATCCACTCGACGCCTTTTGGTTTTTTCACTGCAGCTAACAAAGTCCTTCTTTCGTCTTCCGGGGCCGGAGTTACCTGAAGAAGTGGTTGGTTGGTCTGATGGCAACTTTGAGTCCACCTTTATTGTAAATGTGAAGTCTGGACCCGAAAGCCACTCCGAGTTTTTATTCAAAAATCGCTCCTTATGTGTTCCAGAAGTGTTTCATTTTTGACCCAGCTTCGACTGCCGATATTTTTAAGCTTAAACTTTTTATCGAATACTAGGCTGCTTCGCTTAAATCGCACTTAAGTACAACAAAACTCAATAATTCTTTATATCTAGTTTCCTTCGAATGTTGAACTCAAATGCCAAAAAACTCCGTTCTTGGTACGGTTATAACTAAACTGCTTTGTGTTGTTGATTTTCCGACAGGGTGAATAGTTGATGATTGTTGTGCTGCATCTTCAGTGTAGTTGATCGTTCTGATTTGTTATCAGTTGTGCAGTATTTATTTTACATTCAGGTATTGGCGTAGATGCTACCAAATGGGGTTGTTTTGTGTAGCGTTCCTGTGTGGTTATACCTGCATTAGGATTGCTTTATATGTACCTGTTTTTATGCCTTGGTGACTGGTGCGGTAGGCTGTGGCAGGTTGAAGCCAGTGATCTTCGCCTTTTTGCTTTTGGTGTGCTCTTGTTGACCTTGCGCATTTATTTTTGTGTATTTTATGGCTACGTGTTTGTTCCCTATATCTGGGAATTGTCTTTGCCGTTTGTAGATCAGCTTTAAAGTTTCAAATATCTCTTCGGAGCTGGTACGTACCTACATCCTATTTTATATGTAGAGATAACTAAATCTACAAAAAACAAATTAAAAATAGATGTGCAAATAATTCGCAATGGTTTTTTCTTTCGACTATTAGAGAATACTTGCGACTATAACATATGTAAAATTTAGCCCAGATGTCCGCGGATGTCTGTAACTTGTTTGTCCCTAAATTTAAAAATATAGAGAAAAAATACCTTTTCTTCTTAATAACGCAATGTTAAATATATTGCAAATACTCTAATTGCGAAAGAATTGCTATAGAAAAATTGTGATTTCCTTCGAGCTTAGAATCCATCAAAAAAATTATATAAATGTGTTCACTTAAAAGAAATATGAAGCTTAATATTCAACAAGAATTTTGCAAATTAATCAATGCATTTTACGGCCACTCCTGCCTTCTTACTTCAATTACTCAATATATATGAGCAAAAATATCAAAAAAAATCAAAAATCCCGTTATTTTGTTTTTTTTTTTTCTTTCATTTCTCATCACACTTTTCTTGGAATAAGAACTTTGTTTTTGTCCAGCTGGCTTGTTCTACACGAAACACTGTGCACCGGTACACTCAAAACGCAACAAGCTTTAAGGTAAGTGAAAAGTACAGTTTGTTTAAATCAATTAAAATATAAAATATAAAAATTTTATAAAACCTAAAATTAATAAAATCTAAAATTAAATTACCCTAAAATTTAATAAAGGTATACAATTAAATTAAATCTAAAATTTACTTAAACTTAAAATGTTAATAAAATGCAAAATTCAGTAAAAAGCGAAAATGTAATAAAAGCTAAAATTAAGTAAAACCTAACGTTGAATAAAATCAAAAAATTTAATAAAATTCTAAATTTAATAAAAGCGCAAAATAAATAAATCCTAAAATTAAATTAAACCTACAATAAATAAAACCTAAAATTTAATTAAACCTAAAATTAAATTAAATCGAAAATTTAATAAAAACCAAAAATTTAATAAATCCAAAATTTAATTAAACCTAAAATTTAATTAAATCGAAAATTGAATAAAAACCAAAAATTCAATAAATCCAGCATTTAATTAATTAAACTTAAAATTTTATAAAACCTAAAATTTAATAGAATCTCCAATTAAATTATCCTGAAATGAAAAAAAAAACTATAAAATTTAAATGATTTTAATAATCGGGATTGCCCATATTGCTTTTTCAAATGTATGAAAACATTTATTTGGAGCAATTTTTTAAATTTAAATTTTTTAATTTTTCCCAAATTATTAAATAAATTATAAAATTAAAAAATTGCTCCAAATAAATGTTTTCATACATTTGAAAAAGCAATATGGGCAATCCCCGATTATTAAAATCATACAAACAGACAAAATTGGTTAATTCGTTGTAGTTCTATAAATAGAACGAAAACAGCAACAAAAACCAAAGTTTCTTTGAAAACCGCCGTACCAAGCATAGCTTTAACACATAATTGCATACGAAGTATGCAATGTGTAAAAGATTAAAATATGCAAAAAGAAGGCAATTGGGAAGAACTTTACAACTGGCATGACGTAGCTGAATGCGTTTACAACCATTTCAACTATCGTAGGAGTGCGAGTTCGACTCCCACTCCCGGGAGAAAAGGCTTTGAAGAGATTTACAAGGTATAATCGAAACAGCTGTCGCCTTGTCCGTCCTGATGTCACGTTGTTTAAATTTTTCCCAAATTATTAAATAAATTATAAAATTTAAAATTTTATATATATCCTAAAATTGAATAAAATCTAAAAATTAAATAAAATCTACAATTTAATAAAATATAAAATGTAATAAAACCTAAAATTAAATAAAACCTGAAACCAAAGAACATATTAAACAAATAAAACCCTAAGTAAATCAAGCGTTATAAAAATACTGCTATTTTTTAAAATAAATTAAACCAAAATAAATTTAAGAAAAAAGAAATAGTATTGTCCATTTTCTAAATAAATTAAATTTATAACCACTGTCATACCATAAATTAAATAAATAAATTAATTAATTAAATAAATAAAAGTATGAAATAATTAATGCGAATAAATAAGACACACATTTACGTAGCCACATATACATACATACACATAATAACATCCAAATAAATAGAATTAATAAATACAAACAAATAGAATTCTTAGTAAGGTTTTGGTCTATTTATATAACAGGTCCCCACCCGGCGGGGTTATCCCTGGACCGCATCCACCCAAGAAGTTGGATGTTAATTTAATTGCGTCAAAGCCGACGGCAAATCGGCATAGAGGAAACATCGTAGATATTAAATAAAATTAAACCTAGCGCAATGTTATTTGGCCAGTCGGATGGAAAAGCAACCACCAATAAGCCAAAGAAGGAAAAACACAAATGCAGCGAAAACCACAACATCCACAGTGAGGACGGAGAGACTGGCAGCGCTTTGCTTTTTTAATAACTTCTATATATTTTATGTATATGTGTATAATTTTTGTTATATGCGCCAGCGAATTTATTGTATTTTTGCGAGGAGAATTTAGTGTGGGGGCAATTCCACGTTTGGGTTCTGATTTTATTTTTGCACTAAACTTTCGGTGCATGTTTGTTCTTTTAATTTTTTTTCTTCATATATTTTTTTACACTAATCGGTTGTGAACTCAATAATTTGATTTTTGAGATAGCCTTCTCTTAATTTTGGCGAGTTTTGAATTTAGATTTCTACTTGTTAGTTGCAGCAACTTCAAGGCCTTGTAGCTTTCCACAGCTTAAAGCAAAAAAAAAAAAATATAAGCGTTAAAGAACAAACCAACAAATTAATTAAAAGTAGCTTTTAAATCGCAGTTTATATAAATATGCATATATACATAGCTGTATATATATATATGAATTTTGTAAAACATTTCTATAAGCCAGAAGGCTCATTCCACTGGGCAAATATTTATAATTTGTTATCACGATCTTCTTCACTACTATTTACTTAGTTAATCACTTACAATTATTATTTAAATGGTTCCGGAACCAAGTTAAATACATGTTTTTTGACCTCGTAATTGGGCTACGACGTTTCAGCCCATGACCGCGTGACTAAAAGCGGAAACTCATCCAAAGTAGCTCCTCTCTATAATTCATCCCGTTAGGCATTGGAAGGCAGATTTCTTTACTACCTATTTTTTCCTATTTAGTACACGCGGTTTTTTTTTGCGTGCGTATGTATATTCTGTTGCTTTGGTTTGCATTTTTTTTTGCAACTGCTTGGGAAAGGGAGAGGAATTAGGTTGGATTGGGAGAAGCCTACAGCAGCGGCCGTGGTTATAGAACCACGTAAATGAACGGGCGATAAGAATCGCGAATATTAATATTCCTTTATATAATTCTTTTTACACATTTTTTTGCGGTTATCTTTATATTTCTATCTTGAAATTTAATGTTAACGTAGCAGTTTTTCTTTGAAGTAAGGCACATATTACAGATAGATTTTGGTAACAATTGGAGAAAAGTTAGAAAATTCCTTTGAGCTAGTTTAGGCATAAACTTGAAACTTGAGTTGAAGTCTTCGTTATATAATTGTTAGAGGTTTAGTTACATAGGCTTAAGAACCATTAAATTCCTTTTTTTGTTGGGTTTGTTTATTATCTGAAATATAAATTAAGAAATACGTTTATAACGTTCAAGAAAAAAAGATCGATTTGGATTATTTCTATTCTTCGGTATTTTCTTTGGGTTAATGGGTTGAAATACCACTATGAGTAGATAGGATTCCCCTTTTGTTTGGTGTAGGCGAACCCCACGTCTACATTCCGTATGTAGAAGAGGGAGGGTAGACTCCACCTGACCTGGACGGGCCTTCACTTTCCTATCACCTTGTCTATTTCTCACCCTATCTCTATATGTACACACAGGCATGAATCCCTCTATTTTTGTTTACGGGTACTGTAGGCGAGGACGGTGGAAAAGACCCCCCAACCGACGAGCTAATCAGGTCTCGCAAGCATGCCTGCTTGCCACCGTCCCTTACCTCAAAAACAGGCAGTAACGTAACAGGAGCCAGTCGATATAGTTCTGGGCGGAGACATTTACCCCCAATTTATGTTAGGCGGCATTAGGAAAGATGTGTTAAACACATTAATATTACAGGAAACGGCTGGACCAGTGGCGTAGATAGGGGTGGGGGGATTTAGGGGATAGATACGTTCAAATACGTATTCAACAGCGACATAGAAAAAATGTATCGCCAAATATGTGTCAATGAAGACCAAACAAAATACCAGCGAACGGTAACATTTAGGATCAACTGTGCTCCATACCTCGCGGTTCGGAAGCTGCACCAACTCGCTGATGACATGGAGGCCTCGCATCCAATGGTAGCAGATATCCGGCGAAATTGTATGTACGTTGATGACGTACTCGCCGGTGGACACAACATCGAAACTGTGATAAGGGCAAGGGATCAAATATCATCATACCGAAACAACATTTATTAAACGAGGAATTTCTTGAGTTTGAAGACACTAGCACGGTAAAAGCACTCGGAATCAGGTGGAACGCCCATTTCGACTTCTTCTATTTTACAGCGAAACCCATTGAAAATAACCATGCCGTAACAAAAATGTCAAGACTTTCTGCGATCGCAAAACTTTTCGACCCTCTCGGCTGGCTGGCACTAGTCATAATTGTAGCCGAGATGATAATTCAAAACATTTAGATAGAAAGGCAGGCTGGGACGAAAACGTGTCAGCAACCACTTTACATCGATGGCAATCATTCATGATTGACTACAAAAAAATTAACGACTTACGCATACCGCGATGGGTTCACTATACAATGAAGGACAATATCCAAATTCATGGCTTCAGCTTCAAGTCTTCACCAAACTTCTGATTGCCAAGGCGAAAGTAGCCCCGGTCGAAACCATATCTTTGCCTCGCTCGAACTCTGCGGTGCAGTTCTACTAGCAAAAATAATATAATCTGTGATTGAAATTATGAAACTCTCGAAAATTCAAGTAACTCTCTGGACAGATTCAATTATAGTGCTCGCATGGATCCGAAAACCACCATGTTCGTGGTCAACGTTCGTGGCCCATCGAATAACAAAAATCATCGTGTTGAAGACATGATCCAATTTTCGGACTAAGTCCGCCCCCCTCCGTCTGGCAACACCCGGCCAGTGCGGCTAAGTGCAAGTGCAGCTCAGCTGCGCTTGCCGAACACCACCGCGCATAAGCTAAGTCAGTTTACTTAAAACTACCCACGCAAAGGCATCGTTCGTGCCCGCATCATTCGCCGTGTGTTTTTTAAATCGGAGTTTCTCCTGCCCGCCGTCGCGCAGTTCTCTTTTTTAATATTTAATTAAATTTCATTTTATAACTTTATTGATCTATGTATTTTAAAGTTTGAATTGTGAATAAAAATATAAACACATATACACCAATTTAACATAACCCCCCGTGTGCCCTCTTTTTAATTGGAAAAGTGCAGTGAGATTTAGACATAGTCCTTCGAGCCGGAAAAGGCAACCAGCGACCCAAAAACAAAAACAATAAAACCAAAAATTTTTACATTAAATAATACGCGTTCGGTACGTGCACATACATAAATATATAAATAGCTAAAACACAACATTAAGGTGTCAAAAAAGGTTTTAAATTGAGAAATCAAAATTTTAATAAAAAACAAAAAAATTTACATACACAAAAAAAAACAAAAAGCTATTTATTGGAAATAATTCAAACAAAAAAAAAAAACTAATTATTAAAAAATTTACACAAAGCTACAAGCGGAAAAGGAAAAAAAGTGTAAAGTAAAAAATAATTTTTTGCTAATAAAAATAAAATTTAAATAAGAAGAAAAATATCTAAGAGAAAAAAAATAAAAGAAACAAAACTCACTTTATTTTAAACACTACACACTATTGGAAAAAAAAAATCTATTTTTCAAAAAACAAAAAAAAAAATCTAACACAAGATTTATTTACACAAAACATCAAACAAAATTAAGTTGTCACAAAAGTGGGTGAAGGTGAAAAGGAAAAGAAAAGTTTAAAGAAATTAAAAATTGAAATAGTTGGAGATTTGAAAAAAAACACGGTAGAGTTATTTAAAAAAAAAAATGTAAGGGAAAAATATAATCCTTGGAAAAGGGCTGACAAGATAAAAACAAAGTGCAGATTTTTTTGGAAAAAAATATATATATTTAATTTTTCACGAATACAAAAAACAAAAGGTATTAAAAAAATCAAGAACTTAATTATATAACGTTTTTACAAAAAATTTTGAAAAAAAAGAAAAAACTACATATGGGAAAATGTTGGAAAACAATAATTGGAAACAAAATCATACATCAAAGCAACATTACCAACACAACAACATCGAGGAACACATTACAATAAAGGACAACACAAACAACTCACAAGTAACACATTTAAAAATCAAAAATGTCAGAGTGAGTACGGTACATATATATACATACATATATATCCCTCCGATCTTAGAATCCGGACCCCTTCATTATAAACATACCCATTATATATCCACATGTATTTTCCCTCCGTCTAAAGTACGGACCCAAATCTAAAATTCCCCAAATTTATATAGCCCTCCGATCTTAAGATCTGGACTTTGATATATAAGCCATATCATAAAGCCTTAACGGCAAAATATTTCATTTGCCTACCCACTGGTACCAAAAGGTACAGTACCGTCAAAGCCCATAATTTTCTCAATAAATAAAATTTCATTCCTGTACTAACGGAAAATCCACTGCCCGGTACCCAAAAAGTTCGTTGCGCTAAATACCTATTTAATTATAAAAGCATATACGTATATATGTTATATATGTATATACCCACTTAGTTACATTTACTTTGGCAACAGATCAAGTGCTCTGGCATTTGCAAACAAAAAGGTATTGTTGGTACACCACAGTTTACCCGCAAATATATTACACATATACATACATACGTATATACCCATATTACTTGTACACAGAAGCGCTGAGACAAGTACATATAACAAAAAACCCAGCATATATTAGGCGGGTCTAAAAAAAAAACCCAGTGAACACCCACCCATTTATATACTCACATTACTTGTACTCAGAAGCGCTGATACAAGCCCGTATTAAAAACCAAGCGTACTTTAGTCTGGTTTCAAAAAAAAATTTTTTTTTGCCCTTTTGACAAAATTTTTTTCGATTTTCACAGCTTAATAAAAGCTCCCATTTCTTGATAAATTACATTAAATTATAATGCCAAAAACAAACGAAACCGAAAAATTGACCACTGCAGACCAATGCCTGCAGGAATTTATATATGACGGTAACCAATTAGAGGTTTACTGCTCAAGATGGTCACCCTCCCAAGCTACCGATTTATCAGAGTGTATGCTCAAGGTCAAATTCGACGACCTAGATAAAATATGGGCAAATGCGCTAGAGCACCATCGACAAGTAAGTTTCTCAGATAATTATACAGATTTTAGCGGCTCGGTTGAGCAAAAATTCGCTAAATGCATGGAAACCTATCAAACATGCCAATCTGAAATTATGGAAGCCTTGCAAACTTTCAACACTGCTAGCACCAACCAACAACAAATACCCGCCCACCCAATAAATGCCTCAACAAAATCAAATGGTTGTTATCTGAAAGTACCAGCATGTGACACCGAATTCTTCCATGGTGGATACGAAGACTGGCCATCCTTCAGAGATATGTTCACGGCAGTCTATAAAAACACACTAAATTATCACCATTATACCACCTACGCCTGAAAACAAAAGGACAAGCTGGACTTATTGTAAAACAATACCCACTGAGCGCTAATAATTTTGAGCTTGCCTGGAAAGCGCTCTGATCTAGGTACGAAAACAAAAGGATACTCGTCGACAACCAACTGAAGACGTTGTTCAATCTGCCAACAATATTCGCGGAAAACAGAGAACAAATCCAGAAGATGCAGACAAATATCAACAATTGCATGTTAACTCTAAACACCCAAGGAATCCCGACAACGGACTGGCACAATCCTCGTTTACCTCTGCTCATCCAAGCTGCTAAGTGAAAGCCTTTCACTATGGGAACAATCCCTCCGAAAAGAACTCCCACTTTGGGATGATATGAATAATTTTTTGACCAGCAGATACGAGGTAGTAGGGAGACTAAGTACCTATAGACCAGGCAAAGAGAAACCCCAATTTTCGAGTTTTACACCACGAATGGTGAATCAAAACTAGACCCAATCTAATAACAATAAAACCCACTCAGATCGCACGGAGTTCAATAAAACGGCTCCGTTTAAATTATGCAACCAATACCACGCCGTCAAATCTTGCGTTAGGTTTAGAAATTTATCGGTATCAGACCGAATCAAATTTGTGATAGAAATTAGTTACTGCGAAAACTTGTCATCAACGTCACACCCCAAGAACGCATGTAAAAGAAGTTTCACGTGCGTTTAATGCCAAAAGCGTCATCATTCGCAGCTGCATTTGCATCCCAAACCCCAATATTCGATAAGTGCTTACAGGAGTCGCTGTCTTCGTAGACCTACATCCGGTTTAAAACACAGATCAATGTCCGTTGATCTTCGGCCCAACAAGTTGGTACCAATCGGTGAGCTGGGGTGTTCAAGTCCACCAGCCTTGGTTTGGCCGAGGAGAACTATCCACCCTCCTCTTCCATTTTCGGGTAATGGCACCCGGTTGCACGGCAACTCCACCGCGAGTTCCGTGCTTGCCTCAGTATCCCTCTTTAATTGATTTTATAATCTCGGGTATCTAATTGTCAGGTCAATTAGATCGAGATTTGTGCTTTGTCGCAATTTAGGAATGTGACCAACCTTTTCTGTCCTGCAGTGTTACAACAATGTATAATACATTGTTAACGACGGAGCTGATTGTGCTCAGACTTTGCTTGAAGGCGGCACCTCCCTCCAACGCTATGCACCACATGTTATGATCAAAAAGGACCGTTCGCCGTGAACCAACTACCGAAGTAATCTATCAGCGCAAGTGTCTTTCCTCATGAATAGCTACTTAAATGTTCTATAGAGTGAGAGCCTCATATAATTCTTTGTGAATAAAACTATCTGTTCTTGGTCAACAGACAGTGATGCTGACAAGTACTTACGACACAAACACTTGCAAGATATATCTTCACTAATAATGGTAATAACCCACTTGCGCATCAAGATACATCTCGCTAGTCAAAGGTTTTTGTGCGTTTATGATCATGTTGCAACTGAACCCAGCTAAACGTAGGAGAATGGACAACGAGCGACCCTCAACATCGAAAGCCGCTATAAGAGCCACCTCCTCCCAACAGTCTCAGGACAAAACCCCGGTTTCTACACTTTTTTCGGGTAATCATGGAACCACCCTACTACCAACAGCAGTAGTATCAGTATACTATGCTGGCGAATTTCATAAAATTCGTGCCCTAATAGACCAAGGTTCACAAAAAACCTTTGTATCATCCCGTATACAAAAGCTTCTTGGTCTACCCACAAAAGAGTCTCTCCACCAGATATCTAGAATGGGTGAACGGTTGTGAAAAATACCAATAAAGTCTGCCAGATAACATTCTGTTCTGCAGACTTAACCCAAATGATAGACGCACAAGCAATAATCTTGCCGAAACTAACTAAGTTCTTGCCCACAGTCAGAGTTTCAAGCATCGATCTCGAAGAAATATCCCATTTACCGATTGCCTATCCACAGTATTCGATACCATCGAAAATCGATATGGTAATCGGCAACGATATCACCCCGCAAATCCTCACCGAAGGGCTTCTACGGAATGTGAGTGGAACATTACTTGCCCAAAATAAAATATTCGGATGGATATTAAGCGGCCCTGTAGCTGAAAAGTATCAACTTTCAGCACTCATGTCACGGAATGTACCGATGACCCCCTCAACCAACTTTTGAGAAAATGTTGGAAACAGGAAGAAGTTGACCAAACCCAACAACGATCATAAAACCCGAAAGCAAAACCAGAAAAGTCCGAGTCGTCTTCAACGCATCAAAAATGTCACATTCTGGCAACTCGTTGAACGGCGTCCTCCATACATGCCCCATACTACAAAATGACTTAATGCTCCAGTCACGATAACCCAGGGGTTTGGGCACTCGAGGCTGCAAGCCTCAGGACTTAGTCGAATGTCCATTATGGTGGAAAGGACGTAATTGGCTTATCAGGCCATCAACCTCGTGGCTAAAGGATATACCTCACCACCCAACTCCCCCCGAACAACGACAAGTGGAAGTATTCCATACCCTGCAGGAAGAAAATATAGATATACTCGACCTATTTTCGTCGTTTTCTCGAGCGCTTAGAGTCGTGGCCTATATGTTGCGGTTTATCCAGAGAGCAAGGAAACTAAAATTTCCATCCACGCTCAACCTCACCCACGCCGAAGTGAATGATACCAAAATCAAAACCATGATTCAAACTCAACGGAATTATTACGGAGACACGATAGAGCTGCTTCAAACGGCAGGACTCTTACCCAAAAGGAAAACCCTTCTGACATTAAACCCCATGTTAGATGACTCAGGGATAATGCGAGTTTCTGGAATATTAGCATATGCCACCTATAGCTTTAGGGGGGTTTGGCATGTTGAAGACATGATCAAATTTTCGGACTAAGTCCGCCCCCCCGTCTGGCAACACCCTGCCAGTGCGGCCAAGCGCAAGTGCAGCTCAGCTGTGCTTGCCGAACACCACCGCGCATAATCTAAGTCAGTTTACTTAAAACTCCCCACGCAAACGCATCGTTCGTGCCCGCATCATTCGCCGTGTGTTTTTTAAATCGGAGTTTCTCCTGCCCGCCGTCGCGCAGTTCCCTTTTTTAATATTTAATTAAATTTCATTTTATAACTTTGTTGATCTATGTATTTTAAAGTTTGAATTGTGAATAACAATATAAATACATATACATCAATTTAACATAACCCCCCGGGTGCCCTCTTTTTAATTGGAAACGTGCCTAGTGCAGTGAGATTTAGACACATCGACAAAGTAGGAGACAAAGTATGGCGGCACGCAGACTCCGCGTCAAATCCGGCAGATTTGGCGAGCAGATGCCTCTTCGCTTCGGATCAAATCAACAATTCTTTGTGGTGGCAGGGACCTTCTTGGTTACAAGAAGACAACGGAAATTGGCCAACACAAGAAGAAGATTACAACAGGCTCATTCCATTTCAAGACACACGGTCCGCGCAGGACATGATTTTTGATTTCGATGAAATTTTAATATGTTGTTCTTTGGTCAAAATAATGAAACACGTGTTGTTTTTGCCTCAAGAAAAATTTTTTTCGGATTTATCGGCAATTGGATTCCATAAAATGCAATCGATATTTTATTCACCTATTTTTTCAACTGTCAATAACTTTGTCAAAAATTAACCGATTCTTATGATTTTGTCTTTGAAATGTTCGCTTACTTTTAGTTTTATATAAATTTATAAACAATTGTATAAAGTTAAAAAAAATTTTTTAGTATTTAGTAAAAATGTATGACTTTTTTTCAAAAATTAATATTTCATAAAACGTTATTTTTTTTTGTTCAAACTTTTTCTATATCGAGTGAAAAGTTTATATTTCAACTTGGGTAAATATCCATTAGTCAAAACTCGTTGTTTTCGAAATATGAATTTTTGAATATTAAACTCTTTTTTTGCCATATATTGATGCAATACATATCAGCATAAAGGGCGATCAATGACAAATGCTTAAAATTAATAAAAAATATCACATTTATATTTGAAAACATTCATTTCTTATTATTTTTGAGAATTACAGTGATTTTTTAACAGGACAAGGCAAAGGCTCTTGTGACGGTATTGTAGGTTTAGTAAAATATTTTGCCATATTCTGAAAAATAATAACAAATAAATGTTTTCGAAAGTAAATGTGATATTTTAATTAATTTTAAGCATTTGGTATTGATCTCCCTTTATGCTGATATGTATTGCATCAATATTTCGCGAAAAAAAGTTTAATATTCAAAAATTCGTATTTCGAAACCAACGAGTTTTGACTAATGGATATTTACCGAAGTTAAAATATAAACTCGTCACCTGATATAGAAAAAGTTTAAACAAAAAAAATAACGTTTTTTTCATATATTAATTTTTGAAAAAAAGTCATACATTTTTACTAAATACTAAAAAAATAATTTTTTTTACTTTATGCAATTGTTTATAAATTTGTATAAAATTAAAAGTAATAGCGAACATTTCAAAAAAAAAATCATGAGAATCGCTTAATTTTTGACAAAGTTATTGCATGCTGTAATGCATTGCATCAATAAATGGGGGCAAAAATTTTTAATATTCAAAAATTCATATCTCGAAAACAACGAGTTTTGGCTAGTAAGCATTTGGCCAAGTTGAGATGTGAACTGTTCGCTCAATAGAGAAGAAATTTAAACAAAAAAAATAACCTGTTTTAAGAAATTATTTTTTGAAAAAAGTCATAAATGTTTACTAAATACTAAAAAAAATTTCAAACTCAATAGAGCAAAAGTTTAAACAAAAAAAAAATAACCTGTTTTAAGAAGTTATTTTTTGAAAAAAGTCATAAATGTTTACTAAATACTAAAAAAAAATTTTTCAAACTGCATGCTATTGTTTATAAATTTATATAACAGTAAAAGTAATAACGAACATTTCAAAGAAAAAATTAATATAATCGGTTAATTTTTGACAAAGTTATTGACAGTTAAAGAAATAGGTGAATAAAACATCGATAGAATTTTATCGAATTCAATTGCCGATAAATCCGAAAAAAAAATTTTTTTAGGCAAAAAAAAAAACACGTGTTTTCATTATTTTGACCAAAGAACAACATATTAAAATTTCATCGAAATCAAAAATTATGTCCTGCGCGGACCGGGTGTCTTGAAATGGAATGAGCCAACACGAATATTGAGGAAAAGAGGTATAGGTTCGCGCAGCATATGTTAATAATAATTCTAACATTCTGATTGGTTCTCTGACTTTTCAAGCTAAAGCTTCTTTCAAAAGGCACTCTCATTTAAAAGCACCTGATGAAATAAAAACAACGACAGAACGATTGATAACAATATGCCAAAGGCAATACTATCCAGAAGAGTACGCAAATTTGAAGTCAGGGAAACTAATTCATGGGAAGAGTGAGATTTTACCCTTAAACCCATTCATCGATACTGAAGGTATAATCGGTACTGGTGGTCGGGTCGACGTATCCCAAGACATGTACTACAATGAGCGTCACCCCATTATCTTTCCACACACTTGTAGGTTAACCAGACCCCTAGTTGAATTTATACATAAGATCTCCCTCCATGGAGAAAATCAGCTGATGCTGCGACTTATTCGCACTCAGTACTGAATTCCGCGTTTTAAAAACATGATTAAGTCTGTCATCCACAACTGTAAAGTCTGCACTATTTACAAGAAGCGGGCACAAACTCAACTTATAGGAATCCTTCCAAAGAAGCGCACCATCTTTACAAGGGCACAAGCCTTAGTACCGGGCCTTTCCTTGCTGCCTTCGCCAGATTTGTATCCAGACGAGGATACCGAAAAAATGTCTACTCCGACAATGGTACTAACTTTGTCGGAGCTTCGCGATCTTTACGATCCGAGTTCAAGGTCTTTCTGCGCGAAACAAGGGACGACACATTGAACAAATATAGCCTCCAAACTCTCGCATGGCATTTCATACCCCCGAGTGCCCCTCATATGGGAGGCTTGTGGGAAGCAGGGGTAAAAAGTTTTAAAACCCATTATAAAAAATTGTGTCCGATCATAAATATACATCCGAAGAGTTTACGACCTTCTTATGCCAAATTGAAGCATGCCTCTACTCAAGACCATACAGTCCCTCATCTAACGAACTTTCCGACCTGGAGCCGCTTATTCCAGGCCACTTTCTCGAGGGTGGGCATCTGTTAGCTCCACCCGAAATCGGCTGTAATGAGAATCCTGCATCAATAGTAAATCGATGGCAAAAAATGAAGGCCCTGCACCAGACATTTTGCAAAAGGCGGAAATCGGAATATCTCACCGAGATCCAGAAACAGTATAAGTAGAAACATGCACAATCCAACTTAAAACCCGGGGACCTAGTGGTCATAAAGAGGACAACCTCTAACCCAAAGAGTGGAGAATGGGGAGAATCGTCAAAATACACCCAAGCTCTGATAACCGTGTACGTGTTGTTGACGTCAATACATTCAAGGGAAAAATTACGAGGCCAATTGCAAAATTGGTACTACTTCCGTCCAACGACAAGGAAGATGAACTTTAATAGTCCAAATTCCTCTATACCAAATAACCCCTCCCCGATCAGACACTAAACAGAAAGAACGTTATTCCGAACAATTTTCCACAATTCACTCACTAACCCATAGCGAGGACACCAGAACGATACCCAGCTCTCGTTCACCCGAAACGAGGCCAACAAACAACCCTCACGCAGATCCACTATATTCCACAGAATACAATTTAATCAACAATTACCACCCCCAAAAGCCATCGAAACTCTGTCAAACTGACACAGATATCAATTCTACAAAAAAGGAATTTTTAATATGCGTGGAGAGCTTATCCATTATTTGAGAAATTCATAACAAACCGAAAAAAAATATGCTTTCCTATTGCGAAATCCCTCAATTCTTTTGAGTATTATAATATTTGGCCCATGGCGACCATAACCGCGTCTGCTTAAATGTATTTCCTTTTTTCTCCGCCCGGCAGTTTATAAAGAACTTGAGGAAACGAAGATTTACTCTATGGATATACTTTAAGGCAAATTGCCCCAAACGGAAATAAGTTTCGATTTTTTGTGTGTAAATATGAAAGTAGCATTTGAAGCTTCATTTCTCATTAAAGCATAGGGCACAGCCAATTTTGGAAATATTTTTTATAGTTTGTTTCAAATTGGAAATTGTAGTCAACAATTATATAGAGGGGGTTGATTTTGGAGTCCGACGATTTTTATTAGACGAATGTGGTCTTTAAACAACTCAGGAATTGATTCCTCATAAGGAGTTTCAGCAACCCTTCTATTTTATTGAACAACCATCTCTCACTCTACAAGTTGCATCCATTTGTTTAGACGGCACTTGTAGAGTCACGACCTGAATGTCGTGCAACTAATCTGTTATAGGTTGCAACTAAGCCAGAAAAAGTTTCTTAGTTACCACTAAACGGCTTTCAGCCTGGGCGAACAGTTCCTTTTGCCCTGCTTGAAAATTACGCAACATTGAAGCTCGTCTTGTACGTTCCTCCATTTCATAAGCTAGTCGTATATTATACTCATTACGCAGCTGCACTGCTTCATTAACCTACATGAAACAAAATATTCAATCTATAACACATCGTATATGGAAAATGTAATAACTTGCCTATGCGATGCACAATGTTTCGTGTAGAACAAGCTAGCTAGATAAAATTATTTTATGAGATTTTTCGTTTCATATGCAGTCATTTATTACAACTACGTCATTTTTTTCAGCCATATGTTCTTTTTTTTATTTTTTTCAAAAATTTTACTTCATATGCACACATTTGCTTATTTCATATACAGTAACTCATGTGAATAAGTGACATAGATCCAAAAAAATTTAAAGGAGTCAAGAATATTACTTTATTGAACTTAAATTGAATAGACTACAAATCTACATACTCTAAAAAATTCGAAAAATTCGGAAAAAAATTAAAATTTTTTAATGAAAATTCGTCGAATTCTTCAAACATTTTTTAAATATAATTTAGTTTTTGTTATAGATCATGACAAATTTTCTTATGGAAAATAAGTTAAAATATGAAAATTCGTCGAATTTTTCAAACATTTTTTAAATATAATTTAGTTTTTGTTATAGATCGTGACAAAGTTTCTTATGGGAAATTAGTTAAAATAAATTTGCGAAAGCGAAAATTGTAAGAATTGTCCAAAAAGGGGTGTCTACTTATTTATGTGAGTGACTATACATATGTCCATACATGTTTTGTATTTATTTGAGTATTTATCCTGGCACTACAATTTTTACAAAATTATTTTATAGTACCAGTCAGGAATGTAAAAGTGAATTACAATAATAGTAATAACAATGTAAATATTTAAATTAATTATGTGAAAATTACTTATTACAAAAACTTAAAAGTAAAGTATCATACAAAGTAGAAAAGAAAATAGATTTTAATTAATTAAAACCTGATCCAACAAAAAGTTATAGGGTAGGTTATCTTTTGTTTGTTTAGAAAAAATAAATTTAATTGGACGGCAATACATGGTAGAAGAAGGTCGAGGATTCTGCCAAACAATGTTACCTTTTCATCCTGTAATTGAAGAGGAACGAAAGAAAATATAAACAAAAACTCATCAGTGTCAGAAATGCATGTAAACTTTTGCTTATATGTACTATGGTCAGAGCTTCCATCGCAACCCCACTTGCTGATTAAAGTATACGTCAAACTAACAAAAACTTCTTGATTTGCTAAAACTAAACGCTCAACAGTTTTATCTAATACGGGCTGGACTTTAATTTCCGCACGTGTTTCACCCACATCAATTTCATTTGGATAGCATTCTGCCTTAGCTTTTCTCAGATTATAAAATAATAAACTTTATGGCCTGTCTTGGAAGTTGAGCATCCGAGTCGTTTTGTACCTATGAGCCGTCGACTTGCTATATACGTAGTATGCTAAAGCTTCTACATTGCTCAAGCATATTGCATCTGGCTCACATGTCATCTTTTTTCCGGATAGTTGAGTGGTTTCCTGTGATTTTTTTTATAATGTTAGCAAAATTTCTGTTGCCGGACATACGCGTTGATACTTCTGCCGCATAAAGTAATTCACCAGGACTTCTAGATTGCAAGAGGTCATCCACTCGACGCCGTTTGGTTTTTTCACTGCAGCTAACAAAGTCCTTCTTTCGTCTTCCGGGGCCTAGGTTACCTGAAGAAGTGGTTGGCTGGTCTGATAGCAACTTTGAATCCACCGTTATTGTAAATGTGAAGTATGGACCCGAAAGTCATTCCGAGTTTTTATTCAAAAATCTTCCAGAAGTGTTCCACTTTTGATCCAGCTTCGACGAATATGCCGATATTTGTAAGCTTAAACTTTTTATCGAATACTCGGCTGCTTCGCTTAAATCGTACTTAAGTACAACAAAACTCAACAATTCTTTATATCTGTTTTCCTTCCAATGTTGAACCGAAATGTCAAAAAACTCCGTTCTTGGTACGGGTATAACTAAACTGCTTTGTGTTGTTGATTTTCCGACAGGGTGAATCGTTGATTATTGTTGTGCTGCCATCTTAAGTGTCGTTGATCGTTCTGATTTGTTATCAGTTGTGCAGTATTTATATTACATTCAGTTATTGGCGTAGATGCTAACAAATGGGGTTGTTTTGTGTAACGTTCCAGTGTGGTTATATCTGTATTAGGATTGCTTTGTATGTACCTGTTTTTATGCCTTGGTGACTGGTGCGGTAGGTTGTGGCAGGTTGAAGTCAGTGATCTTCGCCTTTTTGCTTTTGGTGTCCTCTTTTTGACCTTGCGCGTTTATTTTTGTGTGTTTTATGGCTACGTGTTTGTTCCCTATACCTGGGAATTGTCTTTGCCGTTTCTAGATCAGCTTTAAAGTTTCAAATATCTCGTAGGAGCTGGTACGTACCTACATCCTATTTTATATGTAGAGATAACTATATCTACAAAAAAAAAAATTTTAAATAGATGTGCAAAGAACTCGCAATGGATTTTTCTTTCTACTATTAGAGAATACTTGCGGCTATAACATGTGTAAAATTTAACCCGGATGTCCGCGGATGTATGTAACTTTTTTGTCCCTAAATTTAAAAATATAGGGAAAAAATACATTTTCTTCTTAATAACGGAATGTTAAATATATTGAAAATACTCTAATTTTGAAACAATTACTATTAAAATTTTTTACTTACCTTCAAGCTTAGAATCCATCAAAAAAATTATATAAAAGTGTTAACTTAAAAGAAATATGAAGCTTAATATTAGACAAGAATTTTGCAAATTAATCAATGCATTTTACGGCCATTCCTGCCTTCTGACTTCAATTACTCAACATATATTATCAGAAATATCAAAAAAAAAACAAAAATCCCGTTATTTTGTTTGTTTTCTTTCATTTCTCATTACATTTTTCTTGGAATAAGAACTTTGTTTTTGTCCAGCTAGTTTGTTCTACACCAAACACTTTGCGATGGTACAAACGCTGTGCTGTAATCGCCAACCGGAACAGGTAAAACCCTGAGCCTCCTGTGCACTGATGTTGAGGTCGGCATGTACAGCCTGCGATTGGCATCTATAAAACTGCTCTTGTTTGTTGCTTTTTGGACAAAACCATATCTCCCGTTAAAATTACCCTCTCCCAGGATAAATTACCCTCATGGCATTCGGGGCCTTCATTAGCCATGTACTACCTAACTACATCTTTTGTGCATAGTAGGCAATTTATTTAGTTAGTTTTCTCCGATTTCCCGAAAGTGTTTCACTTGTAGATACGCGGTTTACGAATTAAACTGCCATATGCAAGTGCCGTAGCTATCTTCCTTACATACTCCTTATTATATTTCATCGGTCATATTAAAAGCATAAATGAACAACAAATTCCAGGAACGACACCCGTTAAGTAATAAAACCTTTTGTTATGGCCAAGTTTTCCAGAAAAGAGAAAAACTGAGACTCCTACTTCAAATTGAACTAATTGAAAATAATCAACTCGAGATTGGTGTAGTCGAACGCGATATGATACCTCAGTGTCAACTCCAATGCACTGTTGGTTGAATGATGGGAGATGCAGCATCGTTAGTTTTTGAGTAAATAGATTAAAGCTAAATAAGGATTGTCGTTCATCGAAGTGCTGTCGAACTGCAGTTGGGGTCGCCCATTCATACTGTGTAAACTCATCGCGTTCAATTTCCAACTGAAGCTCAACACTTTCAAAGAAGTTAATTAATTTTTTTTTTTTTTGATCCACAACTGTACTGGGTCCCAAATATGTCACTTGAGGTCGGACAGAATCATCCACAACAAAGGCTCCTAATGACTTATGGCAATATCCAAAACTATATAACACAAAGAGTAGAAAAATCATTGTTCAACCACTATCGTGAGGACGCCTAAATTGTAGCCGCTTTCAAGATTTTTACTCATATAATTTAGAAATATTGTCAACACAAAAAGAAAATTTAAGAAGAAGCCGCTTGGTGCATGTAATTATAATTGTGACTTCATTCATATAAAATCAGTTAGGTCTCCTAAGCACTTTTTTATATAAATTCAGATGGTGATTTTGTGTGATTCACGTAGTTATGGCTATTAGTAAGCACTTAAGAGAGGTGCTTCATAATGTTGATAAATTTTTGTATGAACTAATAAATAATAGGGTATGCAGATGAATGCTTATATCAAGACTGTATCTTGAAGTGCAATCATCCCAACAATCTTCATTTAATCGCAAATATCATTTTTAGAATAAAAATTATGCCTTTCATCATAGCACCAGATATTAGCGACGTCTTTTTGCACTTCAGCTGACGGTATGTGGATAAGTATTTGCATGTCATAGTTAATCGGTGGCACTCGTACCACATAGCACCTCTTTTACCGAAAAAATTATTCCTATTAATTTTTACAATTAGTTTTGCTCATCCCAAAATGAGTCAAAACATATACCACGTAATGAGACGATTTTCGGGAATATTCGCAAATTAAAAGCTACACATTAAAAAAAATGGTGTAAACTCACCGTTATTAAGCTATGCAGCTCTTTACCAATTATAATAGCAGCAATTTTACACACAGAAAGTTTACGCGTAAAATTAAACACTTTATGTGTACGAAGTTTAAACATTAAATGTGAGTCCTGCGCAAATTTACGCTTTATATGTTTAATAGCTTAAGCACCGAAGTTGTAAACTTACACAATATTACCCATCGATGTGTAATTTTCAACTTTAACCCTACACTAGTCGAAATATATATACGGGCAGGGGCTTTTTGCAATTTTCACCGGGGTTTGCTCCAGTTTGATTATTTTAGCTATATTTTTATAAAAATATATGTCAATATATAATACAGCATTGAATTCTAGTATAATGATGTGATAACCTTAAGTCGCTAAAGATTTTTTTTTTTATTTTTGGCCATTTTTTTAATGGACTGCCACATTTTCTTTCATACAAACTTTTTAACGTAATATTTTTATAGTCATAAAAAAAATTGTCACAAATCAGAAAATTTTTTACCGGTTTAATATTAACACATCACTGCACTAAAATTCAATGAGCTACAAAACTGCATACTCGAATTCTAAAACTCTTAGTAAAATCTTGGAAATGACGAAATTTTGTCCATAAAGTTATAAACTTAAGCTTATATTGCCTATTATGTATTGACATATATTTTTATAAAAAAATAGCGAAAATAATTTAGCCAGAGCAAAACCCTGTGAAAATCGCAAAAAGTCCCTGCCCTTACATATATTTCGGCCAGTGTACCAAGCACAATAAATTATCAATTTTCTTTTATAAAGTTTAATTCAATTAAAATCTACTAATGCCTCGTTTCTGAGCGTTGCCGGTAGAATAGATCCCAGAACATTATGTAACCGAATATCGTTACCAGTTCTTTTATTCGCGATACTGGCCCAAGTGGTAACGCTGTCATCATCAAGAAACTCACCAGTGTCTGTGGAGAATTTTGAATAATAGTTTTCTTCGCTTTCACTTTAGTCCATTTGGACCAAAAACGGTCCCTTCTAACCCCATTTGGTCCGCTGATCCCTTTTCTTCAATTTTGGTCCTTTTTAGGCAGTAGCCGCGATTTGTACTTTTCTTTCTTTTTCGCTACACTTTTGTTAGCCCCCATATAATTTTGAATTTACTTCAATGGAACTCTCACCATAAAAAATTGTTCAGTCAGTAAAATGTACCAGAACAATAACATTTCACCTAGGATATAATTAAGCCAGGCATTAAAAAGAAAAGTGTTGGCAAACACATTGTCGTTAATTGTTGATGAAATAGCCGACTAATCAAAAAAAACTCGTGTTTTATAATAACATTAATAACGGCTAGATATTTCGATGGGTTATACAACGCTATGTAAAATAAATATATGAAAATAAAAATTTCTTCTCGCCTGGCATAGCTTATAGCGAGCACTCTGTCGTGAGCCTAACACTTTCAAAACTTATACAAAGAAATTCGATGCATTATTTCTCGCTTGGAAATTTGATATTTAAATCTTTCTCACCCAGCTCAATGAGTTCAACGAATTCCAGGACTATTGTGGTGTTAAGCCACGCAAGGTAATTGAAAACTAAATATATTCGCACAAGAAATATTTTAACTCGAAGACAGAAGGAAGCAAATGCAAAAGAGATTCGATCTCGGAAGAAATGTTTTGTATAAAATTATTCCCGTAGGTGCTAGCAGAATCCCTCAGTCCTGGGATCAAAACTCACACTTACTGAATCTAGGCTCTGATATTAAGTTTAAACGCTAAGAGAAAAGGTAAGCATATATAAAAATAGCACTAACAAAATTTACTAGTTTCATTTATGATTTACTGAGTTTTCCACATACATAGTTCGGCAACACCAGAACGCAAATTTTGAACCGTTTCTTACTAAAACCTAACTGCGCCATAGATTTTATTTCATTGCAATCAACAACATAATACTAGGTTCAAACACACACCAAATTGGCAATTTATACTGTTTGGGCAATTTATTACGCAATTTGTCATATAATAAATTGTAATAATAAATTGCCAATTTAAAAAAAATTGCGTAATAAATTGTTTGAAACTGCAAATGCAACATTGTAAAGTGTGTTTATTGAGTATACTTAAACGTCAGTTACGCATGGCTGAACTATATGGTTGGCTCATTTCATCAGCTGATTTTATGTCTTTCATTTCACTGGAGTAGGGATCGTCAAAAGAAGATGGCAAAATCAAAATGAAACCAAAACATTGAACACATTTTCTTACAACACACACAAGTTTCAAAGTTTTATGTTTTCATTCCATTCCATTCACCTAATACCAACACGCACATTTTGACAGTCTCAACAAAGATATGTTGTTACTGTAGAGATGAGCCAACCAGCTATCAAATTACTATTGTGTAAGCTAAATAGAGTTGTATGAACACCACTCAATTTAAATCAAAATAGCCTCAATTTATTTTTCTGTTTGAACATAGTATAATGCTGGAACCAAGAGCTTTGTGACCAAAACTAGGTTCACAACGTTTGGTTGGTGGAAGACATAGACTTATCCTATGTCAAAATATAGTATCATTTTTGGTTGCACGCCCATATATTTGTTTGGTTCGGCTTGAATTAAAGGAAAGTATTCACTATGTTTAGTCAAATTTTATATAGAAACATCCTAAAATTTTGTATTTTAAACTAATAAAAAAAAAAAAATTTGGTTCTTTTTTCGACGAATTTTGGTCCCAAATGAAAACATGGTGTGGCAACCGTGTTCGCTTTACCGAAAATGTCTCACTTGTAGATACGAGGTTAACGAATAAACGGGACGATGTGTATATGCATATTATGCATGTTAGGTTTCTACATAGGTATATTGTAATTTATTCTGTAAAAGTACATAATGTAAACAAATATGTATAGCAAGAGGCAACACTTTTTTACTATTATCTTTACTTATTTGCGCTTACAATTCTTTATTTTTCAGTTTTGCCCTTTTCTGAACAACAGCTGTTGTGTGGTTATTTCGATGTAACCACCTACTTTTGTGGGTAAAAAATTATCCGGCTACTTTCCCAGGTAGAATACCAAAAGGGTGTAAAAGTTGCCACATGATTTCGTTACCGTGGTGAAGAATGTTGTTACCACACTAGAATCGGGGCGTAAATATCAGTTTTTAACCCATAAGAATTTCAATAAATAAGAAATATATGTATTTTGGTGTTACATTTTTTTAATACGGTTAATGTCTTCAAATAGCCCTAAAATTCATAGAAGTAGTAATTTAAAATATTAAGATAAAAATATTGTGTTTGTGCTTTTTGTGCATACAATGCAGGTTTGAAAACTTTTCATAAATTGCATATATATAACCCACCTAGTATTTGAAGATTTAGAAGCTGTCAACACACATGCAAAGGAGGCCGGACTAAGCATCAATACAGCGAAACCCAAAGTCATAAGATGCGGCTATAGTATTTCATCAAGGCCATTGATGCTTACGGTTGACGAAAATGAAATCGAAGGTATAGAGTTCGTTGTTTATCTTGGTAGTATTGTCTCAAATAAGAGCGGTGCAGATGAGGACGTTCAGTCTCGCATAAACAAAGCAAGAATGGCTTTTGGGCAACTGGCAAACGTGTGGAGGTCCAGTCAAATATCTTTTAAAAAGAAGCTTCGACTGTTTAATTCGAATGTTAAATCAGTACTGTTTTATGCTTGTGAGACGTGGATAAGCTCAACTTTAATTCAGAAATCTCTAACAGTTTTTATTAATAAATGTCTGCGCCGAATCCTGAAAATTCGATGGCCGGAAAGAATTTCAAATGACGACTTATGTCTAGAACAAATCAACCTAAAGCTGCCACAGAAATAACCAAGCGTAAATGGTCGTGGATTGGTCACACTCTCAGAAGACCTCCAGTAAATATAGCCAGGCAAGCATTGCGATGGAATCCACAAGGAAGCCGACGACCTGGTGCACCTGCGAAAACTTGGCGCAGAACGGTGGATAAAGAACTCGAAGACGCAGGATACACGTGGAATGCCATCACAAGAAGTGCACCTAACAGAATAAGAATTAAGTCGGTGGTCGAGGCCCAATGCACCAATAGGAGGTGAGGATGATGATGATGATGATTTGAAGTTTTAAAAGATACACATAAAGTTTAAACATTTCTATGAGAGAAATATTAAAATTATATAGAAATTATGTATATATGTATACATAAATATTTAAAACTTGCAAATTCTGAGTGGGTTATAAATGGTTTATACTACGTATACTGCTTATGTAGAGATATTTTGTTTCCAGCTGAATATTTGTTTCAGAAAAAAATATTTGAATTATTAAAAATTCGTGAGCTTAAAAATTAAGGTATTCACTTTTTACAGCTATGTATCTATGTATATAAAAATATTTTGTTTCGTACTTTTGTACTTTGTGCTTTTTGTGCATATATAAAAATATTTTGTTCCCAGGTAAATATTTGTTTGAGAGAAAAAATTTTTGAACTGTTCGAAATTTGTCAGCTTACAAATCAAGGATATACTTTTTATAAATTGTTAATATTGTTTTTTTTTACCTCGCGAAGAAGAGGGGTAATGCTTATAAAAAACGTACCATGAGTTCCATGGGAAATTTCTTTTGTATAAAGTATATTAAAGTAAAGTAAAATTTAATAATTTGTTGAATGCTCGCTAAAATATTGTAGTCATTACTTGTTGTAACAATAACTTTTTCGATTATTATATAAGTAACAATATTTTCTTAAAAAATTGCAAACATTATTACATTTAAACTTTATGTAGATACTAGCAGGACCCCGGTGTGCTTCGCTACACCAATAGAAATATTGGAAAAAGAATAAAATATCATAGAAGTGTTTAAATCTTCTTAATCCAAAACATTTGAATACACTACATTTTTCGTTTTTCCATCTGGAATATGAATAAACAAACAATTTGGAATGCCTACTCTGGAACAGGCAACGTATAACTGTCCGTGCGAAAAGCACGGACTTGTTGACTGACATAGCAAATGATAAGCGGACTGGAAATTGCAAACGCTTGAATTCAAATGACATGTCTGTTGGTATCAGTGGGATTCGCGGTATAAGCACAATTTCACCTTTCGCTTTGCCGGTCAGTATTGTTGCTTCAATTAAAATCGTCCACAACTTTTTTACATTAAATTTTGTTCCATTACACAATTTTGGTGCATTTAAATTCCGTAATAAAATAACTGATAAGCCGACCTTCAAATTTAAACAATGCGGTGGCATACCAGACGGTTCCAATGAATTGAAAAATTCAACTGGATAATTCACTGCGTCATCTTGATTCATTGCGCTATCCACTGACTTGTATGTTGTCACCACACCTGGCAATTTTTTCAGAATGTGATGATTGATTTCATTGACATGTACATTTTTTGGAGCCAGTATTGCGCGTTCTCTCAACCAATCGTGATTCAAGTAATTTTGAAAAATATTTGGCAACAATCGTTCAATTAATTCTTCTTTTGATTGGATAATTGTACAAAAATTATTTGGCAATGTAATCAAACCATTTGTTTTGTCGATTGGAATTTTGCCATTTCCGATCTCTAACAATTGCTTCGAGAACTGCTTTGCAGACTCATCATTGTGCAACTGAACACGCATGTTTATGTGTAATGTTAATTTTTTTCACGTATCGCCACAAAAGGGAAGACTTCATACATGCATTGATCTCATCTGACGATGTTTATCGTGGAATAACGGGCAATGTTTGTCAAAAGTCACCTGACAATAAAATTAAAGCACCACCAAAAAGCCTTCGGTTTCCACGTAAATCTTGCATCGTTCGATTTAATGCTTCCAATGATTTTTTGTTTGCCATTGTACACTCATCCCATAGAATGACCGCTGCTTGTTGCAAAACTTTTTCCATCGCTGAATTTTTGGATATGTTGCAGGTTGGAGTTTCAACCACCAATATATTCAATGGCAATTTTAAAGCTGAATGAGCTGTTCGTCCTCCATCCCATAAAGTTGCACCATTTCCAGAAGAAGCGAGTGCCAAAGCAATTTTCTGTTGCGATCGAATAGTTGCTAAAATCAATGAAATCACAAATGTTTTTCCGGTGCAGCCAGGCGAATTCAAAAAATATAATCCACCAGTGCTATCAGAAACAGCTTGCATGATTTTGTCATATATATCCTTTTGTTGATTTTTCAATTTGGTGATGTTGGATTGAACAAATGTACGTGAAACTTCACAATCGAATTGTTGTTCACGCTGCAACTCTCGATCAAATAAATTATGCATTGGACGATTTGGTGAAATCAAAGCTAACTGTCCCAATGCTTTATTGGCAATCGCAAGACACATATCTTCAATTATTATCAAAGCTTCATTGTACATTTCCAATGTAATCAGCAAATCAGGATCCATTGCTCTACGACGCACCCGAATTAAAATATCTTCAGTCATGTAATCTTTATATTTATTCCACAATTTAACTGGATTCGATGGCATGCATGTTGATATTATAATCGAAAATAGAATTCGTATATGCTATGGATGAGATGAAATCGATGCATCATGAAGTGTTGCGTCCCAATGAGTGTCATCTTCTAACAAATGCAAGAGCTGACGTGCTTCGCGATATGTCTGACAAAAATGACCGTGAACTGTTCTTAAATCCTGAAATGATTTTGGTCCTCGAACGCTTACCAACAACATACGCAAATAGAAACATTCAGCGTTGTTGGGATGCACCGTATACATCCTGCCCAAGGCATCTGTTTGGAAAATACCTGTATGACCATCCACTGGTGTTCCTTGTTTACGCCGTTGAAATTTTTTCGATGATGCTTTCCAGGTGTAATATTGCGGTATATCAACATATATCAAATTTCTGGCAAATGTGTCGATTTCACGCAATTGAAAAAAAAACAGTTAAAGTAGTAGCTGGTGGTTGTGCTGCTTTCTGCTGTGCATTCTCATTAGTGAAATAAACTCGTTGACCATTCTCCAGATGAACTGCCAAATGGACAACAACAGGACGTCTTTCGTGCAAAGGAAAGGAAGAGATACTCCAAACTGCTTCATTACTGCTTATGTATCGCCCCATTAGATATTGAGTGATTTCATATTTTCTATTTTCACAATCTACTCTAAAAATAGCCAGGATAAATTACCCTCATGGCATTCGGGGCCTTCATTAGCCATGTACTACCTAACTACATCTCTTGTGCATAGTAAGCAATTTATTTAGTTAGTTTTCTCCGATTTCCCGAAAGTTTTTCACTTGTAGATACGCGGTTTACGAATTAAACTGCCATATGCAAGTGCCGTAGCTATCTTCCTTACATACTCCTTATTATATTTCATCGGTCATATTAAAAGCATAAATGAACAACAAATTCCAGGAACGACACCCGTTAAGTAATAAAACCTTTTGTTATGGCCAAGTTTTCCAGAAAAGAGAAAAACTGAGACTCCTACTCCAAATTGAACTAATTGAAAATAATCAACTCGAGATTGGTGTAGTCGAACGCGATATGATACCTCAGTGTCAACTCCAATGCACTGTTGATTGAATGATGGGAGATGCAGCATCGTTAGTTTTTGAGTAAATAGATTAAAGCTAAATAAGGATTGTCGTTCATCGAAGTGCTGTCGAACTGCAGTTGGGGTCGCCCATTCATACTGTGTAAACTCATCGCGTTCAATTTCCAACTGAAGCTCAACACTTTAAAAGAAGTTAATTAATTTTTTTTTTTTTTGATCCACAACTGTACTGGGTCCCAAATATGTCACTTGAGGTCGGACAAAATCATCCACAACAAAGGCTCCTAATGACTTATGGCAATATCCAAAACTATATAACACAAAGAGTAGAAAAATCATTGTTCAACCACTATCGTGAGGACGCCTAAATTGTAGCCGCTTTCAAGATTTTTACTCATATAATTTAGAAATATTGTCAACACAAAAAGAAAATTTAAGAAGAAGCCGCTTGGTGCATGTAATTATAATTGTGACTTCATTCATATAAAATCAGTTAGGTCTCCTAAGCACTTTTTTATATAAATTCAGATGGTGATTTTGTGTGATTCACGTAGTTATGGCTATTAGTAAGCACTTAAGAGAGGTGCTTCATAATGTTGATAAATTTTTGTATGAACTAATAAATAATAGGGTATGCAGATGAATGCTTATATCAAGACTGTATCTTGAAGTGCAATCATCCCAACAATCTTCATTTAATCGCAAATATCATTTTTAGAATAAAAATTATGCCTTTCATCATAGCACCAGATATTAGCGACGTCTTTTTGCACTTCAGCTGACGGTATGTGGATAAGTATTTGCATGTCATAGTTAATCGGTGGCACTCGTACCACATAGCACCTCTTTTACCGAAAAAATTATTCCTATTAATTTTTACAATTAGTTTTGCTCATCCCAAAATGAGTCAAAACATATACCACGTAATGAGACGATTTTGGGGAATATTCGCAAATTAAAAGCTACACATTAAAAAAAATTGTGTAAACTCACCGTTATTAAGCTATGCAGCTCTTTACCAATTATAATAGCAGCAATTTTACACACAGAAAGTTTACGCGTAAAATTAAACACTTTATGTGTACGAAGTTTAAACATTAAATGTGAGTCATGCGCAAATTTACGCTTTATATGTTTAATAGCTTAAGCACCGAAGTTGTAAACTTACACAATATTACCCATCGATGTGTAATTTTCAACTTTAACCCTACACTAGTCGAAATATATATACGGGCAGGGGCTTTTTGCAATTTTCACCGGGGTTTGCTCCAGTTAGATTATTTTAGCTATATTTTTATAAAAATATATGTCAATATATAATACAGCATTGAATTCTAGTATAATGATGTGATAACCTTAAGTCGCTAAAGATTTTTTTTTTATTTTTGGCCATTTTTTTAATGGACTGCCACATTTTCTTTCATACAAACTTTTTAACGTAATATTTTTATAGTCATAAAAAAAATTGTCACAAATCAGAAAATTTTTTACCGGCTTAATATTAACACATCACTGCACTAAAATTCAATGAGCTACAAAACTGCATACTCGAATTCTAAAACTCTTAGTAAAATCTTGGAAATGACGAAATTTTGTCCATAAAGTTATAAACTTAAGCTTATATTGCCTATTATGTATTGACATATATTTTTATAAAAAAATAGCGAAAATAATTTAGCCAGAGCAAAACCCTGTGAAAATCGCAAAAAGTCCCTGCCCTTACATATATTTCGGCCAGTGTACCAAGCACAATAAATTATCAATTTTCTTTTATAAAGTTTAATTCAATTAAAATCTACTAATGCCTCGTTTCTGAGCGTTGCCGGTAGAATAGATCCCAGAACATTATGTAACCGAATATCGTTACCAGTTCTTTTATTCGCGATACTGGCCCAAGTGGTAACGCTGTCATCATCAAGAAACTCACCAGTGTCTGTGGAGAATTTTGAATAATAGTTTTCTTCGCTTTCACTTTAGTCCATTTGGACCAAAAACGGTCCCTTCTAACCCCATTTGGTCCGCTGATCCCTTTTCTTCAATTTTGGTCCTTTTTAGGCAGTAGCCGCGATTTGTACTTTTCTTTCTTTTTGCTACACTTTCGTTAACCCCCATATAATTTTGAATTTACTTCAATGGAACTCTCACCATAAAAAATTGTTCAGTCAGTAAAATGTACCAGAACAATAACATTTCACCTAGGATATAATTAAGCCAGGCATTAAAAAGAAAAGTGTTGGCAAACACATTGTCGTTAATTGTTGATGAAATAGCCGACTAATCAAAAAAAACTCTTGTTTTATAATAACATTAATAACGGCTAGATATTTCGATGGGTTATACAACGCTATGTAAAATAAATATATGAAAATAAAAATTTCTTCTCGCCTGGCATAGCTTATAGCGAGCACTCTGTCGTGAGCCTAACACTTTCAAAACTTATACAAAGAAATTCGATGCATTATTTCTCGCTTGGAAATTTGATATTTAAATCTTTCTCACCCAGCTCAATGAGTTCAACGAATTCCAGGACTATTGTGGTGTTAAGCCACGCAAGGTAATTGAAAACTAAATATATTCGCACAAGAAATATTTTAACTCGAAGACAGAAGGAAGCAAATGCAAAAGAGATTCGATCTCGGAAGAAATGTTTTGTATAAAATTATTCCCGTAGGTGCTAGCAGAATCCCTCAGTCCTGGGATCAAAACTCACACTTACTGAATCTAGGCTCTGATATTAAGTTTAAACGCTAAGAGAAAAGGTCGGCATATATAAAAATAGCACTAACAAAATTTACTAGTTTCATTTATGATTTACTGAGTTTTCCACATACATAGTTCGGCAACACCAGAACGCAAATTTTGAACCGTTTCTTACTAAAACCTAACTGCGCCATAGATTTTATTTCATTGCAATCAACAACATAATACTAGGTTCAAACACACACCAAATTGGCAATTTATACTGTTTGGGCAATTTATTACGCAATTTTTCATATAATAAATTGTAATAATAAATTGCCAATTTAAAAAAAATTGCGTAATAAATTGTTTCAAACTGCAAATGCAACATTGTAAAGTGTGTTTATTGAGTATACTTAAACGTCAGTTACGCATGGCTGAACTATATGGTTGGCTCATTTCATCAGCTGATTTTATGTCTTTCATTTCACTGGAGTAGGGATCGTCAAAAGAAGATGGCAAAATCAAAATGAAACCAAAACATTGAACACATTTTCTTACAACACACAAAAGTTTCAAAGTTTTATGTTTTCATTCCATTCCATTCACCTAATACCAACACGCACATTTTGACAGTCTCAACAAAGATATGTTGTTACTGTAGAGATGAGCCAACCAGCTATCAAATTACTATTGTGTAAGCTAAATAGAGTTGTATGAACACCACTCAATTTAAATCAAAATAGCCTCAATTTATTTTTCTGTTTGAACATAGTATAATGCTGGAACCAAGAGCTTTGTGACCAAAACTAGGTTCACAACGTTTGGTTGGTGGAAGACATAGACTTATCCTATGTCAAAATATAGTATCATTTTTGGTTGCACGCCCATATATTTGTTTGGTTCAGCTTGAATTAAAGGAAAGTATTCACTATGTTTAGTCAAATTTTATATAGAAACATCCTAAAATTTTGTATTTTAAACTAATAAAAAAAAAAAAAATTTGGTTCTTTTTTCGACGAATTTTGGTCCCAAATGAAAACATGGTGTGGCAACCGTGTTCGCTTTACCGAAAATGTCTCACTTGTAGATACGAGGTTAACGAATAAACGGGACGATGTGTTTATGCATATTATGCATGTTAGGTTTCTACATAGGTATATTGTAATTTATTCTGTAAAAGTACATAATGTAAACAAATATGTATAGCAAGAGGCAACACTTTTTTACTATTATCTTTACTTATTTGCGCTTACAATTCTTTATTTTTCAGTTTTGCCCTTTTCTGAACAACAGCTGTTGTGTGGTTATTTCGATGTAACCACCTACTTTTGTGGGTAAAAAATTATCCGGCTACTTTCCCAGGTAGAATACCAAAAGGGTGTAAAAGTTGCCACATGATTTCGTTACCGTGGTGAAGAATGTTGTTACCACACTAGAATCGGGGCGTAAATATCAGTTTTTAACCCATAAGAATTTCAATAAATAAGAAATATATGTATTTTGGTGTTACATTTTTTTAATACGGTTAATGTCTTCAAATAGCCCTAAAATTCATAGAAGTAGTAATTTAAAATATTAAGATAAAAATATTGTGTTTGTGCTTTTTGTGCATACAATGCAGGTTTGAAAACTTTTCATAAATTGCATATATATAACCCACCTAGTATTTGAAGATTTAGAAGCTGTCAACACACATGCAAAGGAGGCCGGACTAAGCATCAATACAGCGAAACCCAAAGTCATAAGATGCGGCTATAGTATTTCATCAAGGCCATTGATGCTTACGGTTGACGAAAATGAAATCGAAGGTATAGAGTTCGTTGTTTATCTTGGTAGTATTGTCTCAAATAAGAGCGGTGCAGATGAGGACGTTCAGTCTCGCATAAACAAAGCAAGAATGGCTTTTGGGCAACTGGCAAACGTGTGGAGGTCCAGTCAAATATCTTTTAAAAAGAAGCTTCGACTGTTTAATTCGAATGTTAAATCAGTACTGTTTTATGCTTGTGAGACGTGGATAAGCTCAACTTTAATTCAGAAATCTCTAACAGTTTTTATTAATAAATGTCTGCGCCGAATCCTGAAAATTCGATGGCCGGAAAGAATTTCAAATGACGACTTATGTCTAGAACAAATCAACCTAAAGCTGCCACAGAAATAACCAAGCGTAAATGGTCGTGGATTGGTCACACTCTCAGAAGACCTCCAGTAAATATAGCCAGGCAAGCATTGCGATGGAATCCACAAGGAAGCCGACGACCTGGTGCACCTGCGAAAACTTGGCGCAGAACGGTGGATAAAGAACTCGAAGACGCAGGATACACGTGGAATGCCATCACAAGAAGTGCACCTAACAGAATAAGAATTAAGTCGGTGGTCGAGGCCCAATGCACCAATAGGAGGTGAGGATGATGATGATGATGATGATGATTTGAAGTTTTAAAAGATACACATAAAGTTTAAACATTTCTATGAGAGAAATATTAAAATTATATAGAAATTATGTATATATGTATACATAAATATTTAAAACTTGCAAATTCTGAGTGGGTTATAAATGGTTTATACTACGTATACTGCTTATGTAGAGATATTTTGTTTCCAGCTGAATATTTGTTTCAGAAAAAAATATTTGAATTATTAAAAATTCGTGAGCTTAAAAATTAAGGTATTCACTTTTTACAGCTATGTATCTATGTATATAAAAATATTTTGTTTCGTACTTTTGTACTTTGTGCTTTTTGTGCATATATAAAAATATTTTGTTCCCAGGTAAATATTTGTTTGAGAGAAAAAATTTTTGAACTGTTCGAAATTTGTCAGCTTACAAATCAAGGATATACTTTTTATAAATTGTTAATATTGTTTTTTTTTACCTCGCGAAGAAGAGGGGTAATGCTTATAAAAAACGTACCATGAGTTCCATGGGAAATTTCTTTTGTATAAAGTATATTAAAGTAAAGTAAAATTTAATAATTTGTTGAATGCTCGCTAAAATATTGTAGTCATTACTTGTTGTAACAATAACTTTTTCGATTATTATATAAGTAACAATATTTTCTTAAAAAATTGCAAACATTATTACATTTAAACTTTATGTAGATACTAGCAGGACCCCGGTGTGCTTCGCTACACCAATAGAAATATTGGAAAAAGAATAAAATATCATAGAAGTGTTTAAATCTTCTTAATCCAAAACATTTGAATACACTACATTTTTCGTTTTTCCATCTGGAATATGAATAAACAAACAATTTGGAATGCCTACTCTGGAACAGGCAACGTATAACTGTCCGTGCGAAAAGCACGGACTTGTTGACTGACATAGCAAATGATAAGCGGACTGGAAATTGCAAACGCTTGAATTCAAATGACATGTCTGTTGGTATCAGTGGGATTCGCGGTATAAGCACAATTTCACCTTTCGCTTTGCCGGTCAGTATTGTTGCTTCAATTAAAATCGTCCACAACTTTTTTACATTAAATTTTGTTCCATTACACAATTTTGGTGCATTTAAATTCCGTAATAAAATAACTGATAAGCCGACCTTCAAATTTAAACAATGCGGTGGCATACCAGACGGTTCCAATGAATTGAAAAATTCAACTGGATAATTCACTGCGTCATCTTGATTCATTGCGCTATCCACTGACTTGTATGTTGTCACCACACCTGGCAATTTTTTCAGAATGTGATGATTGATTTCATTGACATGTACATTTTTTGGAGCCAGTATTGCGCGTTCTCTCAACCAATCGTGATTCAAGTAATTTTGAAAAATATTTGGCAACAATCGTTCAATTAATTCTTCTTTTGATTGGATAATTGTACAAAAATTATTTGGCAATGTAATCAAACCATTTGTTTTGTCGATTGGAATTTTGCCATTTCCGATCTCTAACAATTGCTTCGAGAACTGCTTTGCAGACTCATCATTGTGCAACTGAACACGCATGTTTATGTGTAATGTTAATTTTTTTCACGTATCGCCACAAAAGGGAAGACTTCATACATGCATTGATCTCATCTGACGATGTTTATCGTGGAATAACGGGCAATGTTTGTCAAAAGTCACCTGACAATAAAATTAAAGCACCACCAAAAAGCCTTCGGTTTCCACGTAAATCTTGCATCGTTCGATTTAATGCTTCCAATGATTTTTTGTTTGCCATTGTACACTCATCCCATAGAATGACCGCTGCTTGTTGCAAAACTTTTTCCATCGCTGAATTTTTGGATATGTTGCAGGTTGGAGTTTCAACCACCAATATATTCAATGGCAATTTTAAAGCTGAATGAGCTGTTCGTCCTCCATCCCATAAAGTTGCACCATTTCCAGAAGAAGCGAGTGCCAAAGCAATTTTCTGTTGCGATCGAATAGTTGCTAAAATCAATGAAATCACAAATGTTTTTCCGGTGCAGCCAGGCGAATTCAAAAAATATAATCCACCAGTGCTATCAGAAACAGCTTGCATGATTTTGTCATATATATCCTTTTGTTGATTTTTCAATTTGGTGATGTTGGATTGAACAAATGTACGTGAAACTTCACAATCGAATTGTTGTTCACGCTGCAACTCTCGATCAAATAAATTATGCATTGGACGATTTGGTGAAATCAAAGCTAACTGTCCCAATGCTTTATTGGCAATCGCAAGACACATATCTTCAATTATTATCAAAGCTTCATTGTACATTTCCAATGTAATCAGCAAATCAGGATCCATTGCTCTACGACGCACCCGAATTAAAATATCTTCAGTCATGTAATCTTTATATTTATTCCACAATTTAACTGGATTCGATGGCATGCATGTTGATATTATAATCGAAAATAGAATTCGTATATGCTATGGATGAGATGAAATCGATGCATCATGAAGTGTTGCGTCCCAATGAGTGTCATCTTCTAACAAATGCAAGAGCTGACGTGCTTCGCGATATGTCTGACAAAAATGACCGTGAACTGTTCTTAAATCCTGAAATGATTTTGGTCCTCGAACGCTTACCAACAACATACGCAAATAGAAACATTCAGCGTTGTTGGGATGCACCGTATACATCCTGCCCAAGGCATCTGTTTGGAAAATACCCCTATGACCATCCACTGGTGTTCCTTGTTTACGCCGTTGAAATTTTTTCGATGATGCTTTCCAGGTGTAATATTGCGGTATATCAACATATATCAAATTTCTGGCAAATGTGTCGATTTCACGCAATTGAAAAAAAAACAGTTAAAGTAGTAGCTGGTGGTTGTGCTGCTTTCTGCTGTGCATTCTCATTAGTGAAATAAACTCGTTGACCATTCTCCAGATGAACTGCCAAATGGACAACAACAGGACGTCTTTCGTGCAAAGGAAAGGAAGAGATACTCCAAACTGCTTCATTACTGCTTATGTATCGCCCCATTAGATATTGAGTGATTTCATATTTTCTATTTTCACAATCTACTCTAAAAATAGCCATATCACTCTCTTTATTCACATATTTACAAATGTATTTGATAGATTTTACTGAGTTACAGTACTCAACATTTAAGTGAGCCTGAAAAACTTTTGACAGTATCGGTGAATATGGCACGACCCAACGATTGTCAACATCGATATCTTGATTGCGCATTCTCTTAGTATCGCCGTTTTACCAATATTTTCAAATCATCGACTTCGATACAATGGATATCCGTCATTGCCTGTTATGGTATCGGAAATTAATGCTCTCGGATACCGCTTTGAACATTTCCCATCGATCATACATGGTCAATTCATATTTATTTCACCGCATAGACCGTGAATTATGTTTTTTGTTACTACTTCAAATAATTCTGGATCGATGGTTTGATCTGGTATTTCTGCTAATATGACGCTATCAATCTCGTCCGGTGTTATTCTACGTACCAGCCATATCAATATGTGTGCGTGTGGCAAACCTCTTTTTTGCCATTCAATCGAGTACATCCAACATTGTACCTTTCCAAAAACGCTTAATTTCACAATTAAATCCATCATTGCCTTCAATTTTTGCCGGAATACACGTGCTGTAACATCGTGTCGATCTGCTGGTGACTGACCGCCGAACAAATTATTTTTTATATCGCTCCACATCGGATTACACGTAAAAGTGATGAAAAGATCTGGTCGGCCGTATTTTCGAACATATGACATAGCATCTTGTGCATATTCGTGCATGTGGTGTGGACTACCAATATAAGAAGCTGGTAATATCGTCAGACGTCCAATATCATTCGCTATTGCATCTTGCAAATGTATGTACTCTTCAGATCGCAATTTGGCTTGATTGAATCGGATGAAATTGAGACGTTCAGTTTCAATTTTTGCATACATAACTACAATGTTTTGGTGAAAAAGTTTACCACATCTCAGAATGTAATTTTGTTCTCAATTCAATCGATAAGGATAATAATTCATCGCACTAACTTTCTTTTGAACATCTCGACCTGTAAAAAATATGTTCATTCAGTTTTAAATTTTAGTTTTTATTCAATATCTGATTAATATAATTAGTATATTATTTACCGGTTCTTGGATCTATCATTGGTATATTAATGTGATAACCATCATCACTTTCCAATGTAGAACTGGATATTGTAATGCGTCGTAACTGCGATGAAGTTCCGAAACATGCTGTAATTGTTCATTTATACGATGAAGTACAATATCGCGGGATTGAAACTGATCCCCAACAATTACAATTTCCACATCATCAATCGTTGGTACATTAAATCTTCTGGCATGCTCACCAAAAGGCGTTTTATCCGCTCTGATTATGATTTTGTGATTATAGGATGGCATACGATCGAGAGCGGTGTTGAACAATTTCACCAATTCATTGTTCTGATGAAAAAATCTTTGGAGATCGCAAATAATCGCTCGTTTTGTATGTGAGCCAATTGTGCAACGTTCATCCAACTCACGCTTTTCATCTCCGAGAAAATATATTTGAAAAAATGTATGGTTAGCGTCAGGAAATGGTAGCAATGCAACCGCTCGATGATAAATCTGACCTTGAATCTGTAATGTGCATGCAATGTAATTTGATGTTCGATCAGAATCCTTAAAAACATTGTAGAAACTGTTACTTAAATCCAAAGAACAATTAGATATTCCACATGAGATAATCACCTTAAATGACGGCATAAAATTATCTCTTATAATTTTTGTAGCACCAAAAGAAGTCATTTGAAATGATGAATTGTATTCTTGTATGTGATTCATAAAATGCTTCGACATTGGTGATCCTCCAAAACTCAATAAGTACAATGGTCAGGTGGAGTTTCATATGCTGGCAATTTCACTTTGCCATTAGCACAACACATGACGGCCGTTTCACCCAGAAACTTAGCTGCTTCACAATATGGACATGTCGCACTCATTAATCCAATATATTCATGCATACTGTAATCAATTTGTGGATCGTAATTAAAAGCAGCACGACACATATTTTCTAGAACACGACGTCGTATTTGTCTTGGCCGTGCTGGATTTCTTTGCCGCTGTGGTTCTGCAGATCTATTTCGTGCATATCGTTCACGTCGTATTTCATTTTGTTGCGATAGGTCATCAATACTTTGTTGTGCTCTTCTTTGAAGTAAAATTCTGGTAGCACTACGCGTACGTCGACCGATATTTTGACGTCTGGCTCGAGGCATTTTCTTCAAGAGAAAGGAAAAAAATTCACTAAAACTCCATGTTCAACGCAAGAAATTTAATTTAAGAAAAGAACATTGCCACAATTCTTTACATAGTTCAACGATAAGACATACTTAAAGAAGGAATTCTTAATGTATTATAAATATTGATATAAATTCAATTGAAAATGAAGAAATCGAAAACTACATAAATATTGAACACACGTGTTGATTCTCCATAGTTCATAATAGAAAGACCTAATGTCAATATACATCGAAAGTACGATGTGACAGATATGTTGTGTTGTGGTGTATCTCTTTCCATTGTATCTGAAAAATCCCTATTGCCAAAATGGCAGCCATGTTCATTTTTCAAACTCTTGTTTAAGAAAACTCGACCAGATGCAGGTGAGTCAGTACAACACATCATAAATACATTTCTTCATAATTTTTTTTTAAATTTTTTTATTCTTAAGGCATCAGAGTAAAAAAGTTAGTAAGTGTGTAGGAACAACAATTTTCGGGACGCTGGTGAATATATTCGTTGAAATCGGGGGATCCATGTGTTAGGTTACCAAATAGTTGTAGCGATATTGATTCGAAAACAGGTGACCGAATGTTTCTAATGTTGACTTGATCCGTATTTCGAAGAAACATTGTATATGTAAATCTTATGGCTATCAGATTTGGTAGTCGTAAATTTGCAAGTTGAATGGCAACAGTCAACGATTCTGTATATTCGTTTTCCCAATAAGTGATTTCTCGTCATGAAAGTATATTGAACACGTTGCGCTGAACCGTTGTTTCTTGGGACAGTTGTGTAATGAAGAGATATTGTAAATTTTCAGTAAGGAAGCGACCATTTGAAAAGAACCAGTTGAAATTTGCGAAATGTCGGGTTTTGATTTCGAGAAATCTAAAATATTGACCGAAATAGTGCATCAGCGCTTCGCCGTAAAAAATGCGATGAACTCGATACTCTTGAATTCTTGTTGCCAAAATCCCAGCCAAAAATGAATTTTCCGATGTGAAATTTATGACATCTTCATCAGAATGCAGTCGGTCAGCAATTTCCAAGATTATTTGAACTGTATTCATGGTTGTTTCTGAAGAAAAGCAACGTAATTTTATTACAATGTTGTTTCTTTGACACAACAAAATCACACTTAATAAATTTAGTGGGACATTACTCACCAAATTGAAGCACAGCATATATCGAATTTACTTAAATCTAGTTCATTTATTTTTTTTTCACAGTTTTTATAAAAAAAAAAAACAAAACAAATGACTTCTTTTTTGCGTTTGGTTTTTACTTGAGAAATGCCGAACGTCAAATTATAATTCTAGAAACGTCAATTCCATTGAATAATGTAAAATGGAAATAAGCACCACCTATTCCATTTCATGAAATAAGGCAAATATAGAAATAAGCACCATCTATTGGTATGAAACCAGGCATGCTTAACGAACGAAACGATATCATTTGACGTTCTTAACGTTAATAAACGAAACGAAGTGACTTCGTTTCGTTTATTAGCGTTGATTATCGTAACGAAATGATATCGTTTCGTTCGTTAAGCATGCCTGTATGAAACGTAGCCGAACCTTGTGATATATCTCATGAACCGCTCGACCAAATTCAATCAAACCTTACAGAAATTATCTACATGATAGCCCAAATGTACCGTTGAATTTGGTGGAGCCGGTCTCAAGTTATAAAGTAACACCAAAAATGTGCACTTGTTTTTATATATATAGATATACGATTAACTTACCAAGAAATGCAATGACAGGTGCGCATGTTGAAATTTTCGCTATCATATCATCTTTGGTGGTTCCAAACTGAAATATAATTTTTAGAATTGTATTTTTTAAATGTATTTTCTTTTTAATATGAAAATTTTTTATTACTTAGTACATCAAAATGCATAAATATATAACTTGTGTCTTCGCCGAAATATTTTGCAATGCCGCATACTATATATATCAATAGTATTGAATGTTTCGACCCTGGTTTTTTACTTGAATAGCTTTCTGTGAATGTAGGGGTCTTAATACCTATCAATTGCTCGAAATGTTGCGAAAGGTATTGGCTTTCAAAAATATATGGCCATTCTGCTTGTATTTCTGTAATTGACGGTATAGTTTCCAAATTGTTAAAGAACTGTCTTTACATTGCATAGCAGTCCTCCATATACGTTGTTATTGATAGGTTTTTCACAAAACTGCCAGCAGATCCGTGCATTTGTTTCAAAAAGTTTTGTTTATTTTCGCTTGTCTTTGCATTCCGATAAGTTATTGGGCTACCAATTCTTGCATGTTTGTTGCAGCAGATTTGAGCGCCTTCTTGCTTACGAGCAAATTTTTTAGTTTCATTTCACAAATATTACACTCGTATATTTTAATATATATATATATTGATTTACCTACGCTTACAAATATTATTAGTAAACAATAATAATCACTTTTGTGCACCAAATATTATTTACCTAATATTGATTAATTCACTGTAATACCACGATTTACGTCTTTTAATCCACAAGCGTCTATAACGAATGTCTTTCGTGCATGATCGTGCGTTGATTGATTGATTTTGTGTGTTAAACTAAACATTGCAAGCAATTGTACGCAATAAATTCTTACTTTGAAACATTGGCTGTGTACGTGTAAACACACTTGTTGAACTTTACATTTTGCATGCGCAAATTGGATGAAATTTACAAATTAAATGTTCGAAATTCCTTTAATATGTATACTTGTTATTATAAGAACCGCAATACTACACAAAAAATTTTTGAGGGTAAATTTTAAGCATTTTTTGCGCTGTAGTATAAAGGTGAACTTATTTCTTGGGTAAAATTACATGCTGTTTTTAGAGTGTATTTCATAAACGGCTTTAGTCATATTTAGCTTATGTTTAGTTCTGATTTGTTTAAAATAGTTGTGTATGTTATTGAAAATGCACGAAAATATGTGACTGAAAGCATGAAAAGACAGCACGTAAATTTCGATACCTCAAGGAGAGGCTGGTGGAGCAAGGTTTCGAAATTGTGGTTGCTGCTTCATGGTGGGTACCTATTTCCACATACATAAAAATTTGCGACGTGCAGACACAAATGTCTACAAAACTGCTGAAAACAAGCATCAAAACAAGTTAAGTGGTCCATTTTGGGCTTTCCGCACATCTAAAAGCAGGAAAATAATCCATTGTGTTGCAAATTTCGTGTTCAGCAATAGCGAGTATGGTGTTTCGCATTTCACAACCTCTAGAAAACGATAGAAATAATAAAGTTATAATGGATTTTGCTCTAGCCCGCGGCGACAGAGCTTATCACGTAGTGGTAACAGTGCGCCGTTCTCCTCAACTTCGAATAGTAACGCTGGGGCTAGCTCAAACACCGATAATACTACTTCATACTGAGATCAGAGCCATCACAAGGACCGCCAACATATGGTGACGTACTTGGTACAGTGTCACATCTAGATTTTATTGTAACACTACTGTTAGTGCAACTACATCATTGGCAATAAGGTATCAATTCCAAACCCAGATGCTGCACCACCACCTGCACTTACTTAGCGAAAACCTGTTAGATAAATGATATGCATGGGTTTGTACAACAGGTCGGTATGCTAATGCTGTGCGCTTGGAGCAATTAAAATTATATGACTTACTTTTTTAATCATTCGCGACATCAATTACTGTGTCAGTAGCCCTTTCTCCACCCTACTGAAAACCTTGTATCAAGTCAGGCTGAAATATCTACACCCTATAGGGAAAAACGTTTAGGTATTCTATTAAATCAATTATGCGTAGTTATAATGCAAAACGTACATTTGCTGATTTGATGATGAAAACCAACTTTTGGATTTTCTTTATCAGGGCTTTATTATGCCGGTATTGGAACCGCCTGTATTGCAGACAAACATAGAATCACAAATATCAGCAATGTTTTACTTGGATTTAATATTACACTCCATATCTGACTGGTGCGCACCTTTATTAGATTCCTTTTGTTGAATGATAGGTTTGATGGCGAACGCGTTTCGGATACATTAATCGATCGTTTGGGCTACACAGACGCCAATTTGACCATTGTAACTGGTAACATGGTCGATACATTACTTTGCTTAAATTAGAATCTATATTACTCGGAAAGCAAAAAGTGCGGCAAGCAGGCGCGTTCTGAATTAATATTGTGATGTTTTGTCGCTTATAATCAATATTAAATTTGCAACCATAGCAATTTGGACATTTATTTGTCCCTGCTGACTGGTATACTGTATACCTAAAAATAAAAAGACAAAATTAATTAATAAAACGGTAACCAAATTTACGACTACCGTACACTACCACCGCGTGTTATAAATTAATGACTTTTTGCCATTCAGGAAAAGAAAAAGCGGAGCAAATGTCAAATTTCTACACTTAATTTCTGACTGTCAATGAACGGCAATACCGATATTAGGCATCATGCGCTGCTACATGCACTACATCTCGCGAACTACATATCTCTACCAATCATTCATACTTAATTCCACGAATTTCAACACTAATGATAATACACGTCGAAAATAATGTTGAATGGTGGAAACGCAACTGCACAGCCAGTATTTTATACCTTTTCGTCCAAGTTGCGAACCGTTCCGTGTGGTGGCAGGCCACTTGTGGTAATACAAAACACACCACAAATTATATAGCACAAGATTTAGCGACATTGACAGACAAAAGTCGAATTATAAATGTACTAAATGTGCTAAAGCACCTTCCACATTGAATACATGAGTGCTAAATCAGTTTTTTCCGTTTCTTTGCGCACATAAGTATTTTCTTAGTGCCTTTAATCTTTTATCTTTTATTTGCGAAAATACATTGGACATACATTATAGTTTAATTAAAACTATTTTATTTAAAAAAAATTTTAGATTTAATTCACTTGAAATTTATTTTATTAAACTTGAATTATAAAAGATATTTTATTAACAGACAATATTTTAATTTTTTTGATAATAAACAATAAACAATCTAATAATAAAAAATTTAAAATATAAAAAAAATATATTTATTACAAGTACATAAATAAATTTACATCAAAAAAATTTTATTCAATTATAAAAAAAAAAATATTTTAGATTAAATTCACTTAAAATTTATTTTATTAAACTTGAATTATAAAAGATATTTTACTAATTGACAATATTTTAATTTTTTTGATAATAAACAATAAACAATCTAATAATAAAAAATTTTAAACATAACAAAATATATTTATTACAAGTACATAAATAACCCTACATATGACATCCAAACAACAGTCCGCCAACCTCAATTTGGTCATGATCAATGATACCAATATGCTTTCAGAACATGACCCGTTACCAAAACTTATTGGCCAAGTCAGAGGGAGACGCAAAGCATTTCGACGTCGCTTGCCAGCACCGTTCGACGAGGTGTTGTTCATCAACCTAACGGGACTGACAAAATCCTGGGCTCAGCAGGTGGCGGAAGAAGAGAGAGCGAGAGCTTAAGAAGAACAGGCGAAAGCGGAGACAAGGCCGTCGGCGCACTTACACCTGTTTCGTGCCATTATCGATCCCTGCGCCACCAGCACAATCGTCGATGCAGAGCTTGTACGCGATCTACAATTGGAGCGCCAAAACCAGGGAAATGCACTCTTATTCTGCGCGGCAAGTTCCGGTCATCGACGCATGTCACAACTCAAGCCGCAGTGGTCAAAGGCCACTATCGCTTGAGTCCGCCGTCTAGTGTGGACCCGAAGATTGCCGCGCCTTTCCAATTTATGCGGCTAGCGGATCCGCAGCTCTACCGCTCATCACCCATTCGGGTCACACTCAGCACTGACATATACGCCGAAATAATGTTGAGCGGTACACCGGCATATACAATTGGCAGTCTCCTAACTCAACCAACCTTATTCGGATTGGTGGTCTCAGGAGCGTGCCAGAAATAAACTTTCCGATCTTCACGCCTCAAACACGCACGCTCTTATATATAATTAAGTAAATATTGCACGGAATTTCAAACCACGAACTGGTGTTCAATAATTTATTTTCTTTTTCCACAGGAGAGGAAACGTGAGGTCAATCAGACGGCGTGCAGTGCTAGCAGTCTGCATCTGCACCGCCTTACTACGATGCAGCGCCTTATTGGACGTGTGATGACGTGGCATTCCCTTTTTTTCATTTTCTTACGTTGCTTACGGCAAGAGGGCAGGCATGTTTAGGTCACAGACCTAAATATATCTGCCCCCTCGTAACATAATCAACTACCACCCACGCATACTTGTGGTCACTAGTACACACAGGTATGTGTAAGTGGTATTACGTATGCATATTTATATTTTTACCGCTGTGAGCCCGCGGTATAGCAACTTTGTTGCCGGGAAACCCAACGAAGGAGCTGTATCGTGGGTTCATCGGCTTTTGTTGCAAAGAGGCTCGTCCTCTGTGAATCCAGCAGCCAGAAAAGGTACATGTTATCTCACGTCACGTAAGTGCTAATCTTTTTCAAAGAAGGTTTTTGGGGGTTGGCAAGGCAAAGCAGTATTGACAGTACTCTAACTAGGATTTCATAGATACATACATATTTTGTTTTAAAACTGAAAATCAATTAACTAAAATCATAAGCATCCGATTAAATACTATGGGGCATAGTCATAGTCGGAATAAAATGTGATTTTGACACAATTTTATAAGCGTTATCTGTCAAAAATGCTTAAACTAACTTAAAATCACATTTTATTTCGATTTCCCAACGACTTAAGTGGTCGCCATTTCCTTCAAATCATAATCCATACTACTCTAAAAAAGACGGAGAAAAGTATAGCGTGATTAGCTTGTTTGGAGTGCAACAAATGAAGCGCTCTTTTGTTTTCCATGCCGGCTTTTCAGCAAAATTTCCGAAAATACCCGATCAGATTTGCCAAAGTCTTCAGGTTATTCTAAAGAAAAAGGTTGGAAGAGGTTACACGACAGAATTCCTGAACATGAAAATAGTCAAAATCATAAAACTTGCTATATAAAGTGGCGCCAATATGAAATGAGAATTCGAAATGCAAGTTCAGTGGATTTTCTCTTGGCGGAAAAACTTAAAAATTAAGCAACTCACTGGAGAGAGATACTCCGCAGAATTCTTGATGTTGTTTTATTTCTTGGAGACAAAGGGTTGGCATTTAGAGGGGATAATTCATTGATCGGAAATCCAAAAAATGCATTCTTTTAGTCTATTTTCCCGCGTGAAAAATTTTTTACGTTCTACTATGAGCCAAAATCGCTTGACAATCCTTGGAACATTGGCGTTGGAGTCCAGCCTTGCTCGCAGCATTAATTTTGAATAGTTAATTTTCATATTTGCACACCAAAAAGCACGGAAGGTTTTCCTTGGGTGATTCAAGCTGTTAAAATGTACATATTTAGAAAAAGTTAATGTAAGTAAATCAGCCAATGAAATCTAACCTTTCATTTATGTAAGTGCTCCAGTAAATCTTATTTTATATGAAATAAAACTGACAATGTGAATAGAAAATTTTATGTATGTTATGTTATTTTTTTTACTGCATTGAGTTTATTTTTTAGGGGGGCCCGTAAACGCGAACTGTCTCAGGGGCACGGCTCTGCTCTCTGCGGCCCTGGAAGCAAGCACAAAAAATAAGCTACTCTCTCGATATACAAAAGCGTTTGCACTGAACGCGCTGGAACAATAAGGAACCAGATGTCCAGGATTGTGCAGCGTTTCAAAGCTTAAAATCAGTTCTATTGTGAATGGGGCACTTCAAACATTCACACTAAAAGTCAAATACTCAAAAAAATTAAATTTTTACACACATGCGAGAATAAACTCTACTTTTTAGGTGTTAATTTACTCGAAGAGAAGAACTTGAGCACGTATTGTTGGGCACGAGCAAATATACAATTTGCCCAACTCCACCTATTGAATTTTCGGAGGACGACTTTGTTTTATACTGAGCATTGTATCAAATGAGTGCTTCTCACTGATAAACATAGCCTAAAATTGCACCATTAGTTATAATTTGTAATTATTTAAGTATATTTACAACGGCCGCCGTGGTGTGGTCGCAGCGTGCCGCGCTTACCACATCGAAGATCCTGGGTTCACGTTCCGTGCAAAGTAGTATCAACAGTTTAGAAACAAGTTTTTTCTATTAGAAAACAGTTTTTCTAAGCGGGGTCATCCCTTGGCAGTGATTTGACAAACACTCCAAGTGTATTTCTGCCATGAAACGCCTTGCAGATGCCGGAAAGATTGAAGAATAAAGGTTTTGCAAGCGCGAAAAATAGTGTGAAGCAACCTTCACAAAACCTCTAGTAGGTCACATTCACCACTCACCATAGCAGAATGTATTAAACTACCACTGTCTGTATTTATTATTTAACAATTATTTGTACACTTTTTATTCAGATAATGTGTTCAGAATTTACATTTTTACACTCTAAAACTACAATCAGTGTATTTTGTGTGCTTATATTACGTTAAAACTTGTGTTAAAGTTTGTGGTGTGGTGGAAGTGACCTACTAGAATTTTGTGAAGCTCCGCTGCTTTCCACTGAAGTTCGCGCATGCAACATCTTTATTCTTCAATCAATCTTTGGATGCCGTTCGGAGTCGTCATAAAGTTCGTAGCTCCCGTCCTGCCAATTTGTAGGAAAAATTAAAAGGATCGCGACGCAACTTGGAAGGGAAGCTCGGCGTAAAATCTTTTAGGAGCAAATCGCGCCTTATAAGTGTCATATATATTATTTTTGATAGTTAAGGCTTGGTTTCTTAGGTGGCGCCAAATAGCGGCCTATATGTTCATCGTCATCAGCGGCACCTCTTTATTGTTAACTTACACCGCTGTTATGAAGGATTTTTTCGAATTTTTAATGCTCACTTCGAACGGTTTTTATGGGTTTTGATATTTTTTTTATTATTTTGTTTTAAGCATTTTAAAGAAAAATAATATCCAAAATAATTTTTTGTTGAATTAGTTTGAAATTTTTGACAAAATGGTCACCGTTTTGCCAGTGACGGTAAGAAAAAACGTTGATGAACTAGTTTATCCCACCATGGCGGCCGTAATATTATTTTAACTGCGGCTGTATTACGTTACGATGAATTTCACCATCTTTTTAGTTACCACATAATAACTCCCGTGGTAGAGTTTGTGAGAACGTACTCTACCGCTATGTAACGACCGCTATATGACGCCACCGTTTTCGATAAAACCGAGCCTTTAACAGCACTGTTGTGAAGTTGATGAAATTTATAAGATAATTGAGTTTAAGACACTTGCCCGTTCTTTTCTAGTTTGTTTGCAAAGAATTACAACTATTGTCAATACTTTATCGTCAAAAGAAGAGTGGGTTTTTTTGGATGTACGTACGACTTTGTTTATCGAACCCGTAGCGTACCTAATAGCTCTTTATAGGTTGAAGCCTTAATATGTAGGTATGCCGAGGTGATAGTCTAAGGCCATATCTGCGGGCCATATGTAAATTTTCATTGAGGTTAATATAAAAAATATATATATAAAAAAATTCTTAGAGCAATTTATGCCCCGATATTGGCCCAAATCCTCATCCGGTTTGCGTAGTGCTCCTTTTTAATTTTTCCCACAAATTGACGGGATGTAGGTGCCATGTCTTATGTCGACTCTAACGGTAGCTGCATTTTTATTGAGAGGCTTTTCATGTTAAAAAAACCCCGCATTTAAAGTGATTGCTAATTCACTGCTGAGGGGCAACCTCGCCTTCAACTGTGATTGTAAAAACGTTTTTCTAAAAAAGTTCAGCATTGCCTGGGACTTAACCCCGTATGGTAGGCGGAGCACGCTTCACACACACACTTCAAATTAAATATTATCGCATAAAAAGTAAATTTTAACTGGAATTTAAACTGGTACTGAAAAACCGAGTCTTAAGGCTCAAACACATTCTACTTTTGCGTGGTTTTGGCGGCTACGTTGCGTAAACAGCTGACACTAGGCACTTTATTTAACTTAAAATTTGTATATATGCATTTATGTTTGCAATTCACACTTCAAGTAATAATAAATGAATTTAACTAAGTATTTCAAAACTGCGCGAAGGCGGGCGGGCAATAAAATAAAAAAAGCGAACACGAACGGGCACGATCGATGCGTATGGGCGGTGGTTTATCAGAAACTGATTAACTTATGCGCGGTGGTGGTCGAAAAGCACAGCTGAGTTAAACTTGCGCTTGGTCGCACTGACCGGTTGTTGCCAGACGGAGAGGGCAGAGTTAGTCCGAAAATTGGATCACGTCTTCAACATGCTCCCCCCGTCCCCTCCCCGACACGTAGTTGGGTTGAGGACGGCATCGACCCGTGCCTCTTCGACGAGTTTTCGCAGTTTTTCATCGCGCTCTCGAGCCGACCGACAATTGGATTGCCATTTGGCGGGTTTTCGCGCGTGCTCGTGGGGTTTACCTGTCTCGTTGAGCGTTGTGGTCATGGCGTCCGGCGGTGTTGCTTTGGCGTTGATCCCTGTGTAAGAGCGTGTGGTGGCCGAGGGAACATTCTCCGCTCTTGGACGGGGAGTCACATTCCCCTCTGCAGTGCGAGACTGCCAGACAGTTGATGCAGTACCTCGCGCACTCGTAGCGCTCCTCCGGCTTGATTGCCTTAGCATTTCTGCATCTCCGCAGATATGCGGCTGCAGAAAGACATGAAAAGAAAAATATTCGTATTTTTCTTGCATGGGTGAGAGAAACTTATATATCTTAACTTATATATATAAATATTATAAAAAATTTCTAAAATCTAAATGCCAGCATTTTTTTTGTCATGTATTAGCGGTACTCAAAAGAATTCACAAGGGTAGATAAACATCTTCGAAAAAATTACACTCGATCTGCTGAGTCCAGCATTAAATATAATCCTAAATTCTTTTGGACTTATATCAAATCCAAGAGATCGTGTTCAAACATCCCTAAATCGGTTTTCTTAGATGATAATTTCGCGGAGGTTCCTAAAGATGTGGTTGACCTCTTCGCTGATTTTTTTATGTCCAACTTCGTATCGGATGATAGCGATGCTTTACCAAACTTTTCTTCTGACGAAAGCACGTGCCTCAACTTCGGTTCCCTCACATTTTCTTCTGAAGATATCTCCAACGGGCTATCGTTGCTACAGCCCTCTTGGGAAACTGATGTCGATGGTCTGTCTGCGGTCCTCTTTAAAAGTTGTCCAGCTTTTGTTGAGCCTTTGAAAATCTTGTTTAACAAGTCGATGGCGTCTGGTAGCTTCATTGATGACTGGAAAGTCACTTACATAACTCCCATTCTAAAAAGTGGTAAGAAAAATGATGTTAGAAATTATCGGCCCATATCAAAATTTTCAACTATATCTAAACTTTTTGAGTGTGTAGTAAAAGAGAAGCTTTATTTTGCTACAAAGTCCATTATATCTCATAACCAACATGGCTTTGTTCCCGGAAGGTCTACAGTTACGAACTTAGCGGCTCTTAGTGACTACTGCATAACAGCGTTTTCTGATAGTCATCAAGTAGATTGTATATACACAGACTTTTCAAAAGCTTTCGATAAAGTCTCGCATAAAATTCTAGTTAAAAAACTGGCTTGTTTAGGTTTTCATTCCTAATTCTTGGAATGGATCAAATCCTATTTATCGAATAGACGCTGTGTTGTTACTATTGACGGCATGTGTTCCGAATCTTTCGTGGCCACTTCAGGCGTACCGCAAGGAAGCGTTCTTGGACCTCTACTGTTTGTCTTATTTATTAATCACATTGGAAGTTGTTTTTCATTCGCCAAGTGTTTGCTTTATGTAGACGATCTTAAGTTATTTGCTGTAGTCAAAGATTCCCTCGATGAAGCACGGCTGCAGCAGGATGTTAATGCTCTTTATCTATGGTGTAGTAAATCACATTTATCTTTAAATATAAAGAAGTGTTTCAAAATGACCTTTGCAAAAATTTTTAATGTACGTAGTACGTCTTACAGCATTTCAAATGTTACTCTGCTAAATGTTAATGAAGTTAAAGACTTAGGAGTTATATTTGACACAAAACTCTCTTTCAACAGCCACATTAATTTCATTATCGCGAAAGCATACTCAGTTCTGGGGTTTGTACGTCGTAACAGCACTAATTTCTCAGACCCATATACCTTGAAACTTTTATTTACAAGCTTTGTGCGCTCGCATCTTGAGTATGCTGTCTTCGTGTGGAGGCCATATAATCAACTTCCGATTAAGAGGATTGAGCGTGTACAAAAGGTTTTCCTTAAATTTACCTTACGGTTTCTGAATTTTGAAAACCCGGTTCCAGCCTACACAGCTCGTCTTCAACTGATAAACTTGCAATCTCTTGAAAGCCGTAGATCTATCTTGTCCTTAACGTTTAAGTTTAACATGATTCATCGTTGATTGCCCATATCTCTTGCATAAAATATGTTTCAATGTCCCTAGACGTAACCTTCGTGTATCTTATCCAAAGTAAAAACGGCATTTGCTGGAAATGCACCTTTGGTGCGCTCTTTGAGAGAATTTAATATTTTGTCAGAAACTACAGTCATTGATTTTACAATGACAAAACAGGCTTTCTTAAATCTTCTGTACACTATTCTGTAATGTAAATTTATCTAATTCGTTATGTAGTCTGTAAGAAACATTGTATTTCAAAGATTCTATATTAAATAAATAATAATAATAATAATAAGATGTTTTTCGGAGTGCCGCAGGTTCGAATGGAGCAAGTCGAACAGGAGAGAGCAAAAATGACAGTTTTCGGATATGATTATTGGGTGCAGCTCATTAAAGTTTTATGTGGCATATGCTAATCTTCTAGAAACTCGCATGATTCCTGAGTCATCAAGCATGGGGTTTGATGTTAGAAGGGTGTTCGTTTTATGTAAGGTTCCTGACGTTTGAAGCAGCTCCGTAATAACTCCGTTTAGTTTGAATGATGATTTTTATTTTGGTATCATTCACTTCGATGTGGGTGAGGTTGAGCGTGGATGGAACTTTTAGTTTCATTGATTTTCGGATAAACCGCAACATATAGGCCACGACTTTAAGTGCTTGAGAAAACGATCAACAACGGTCGAGTATATCTCTATTTTCTTCCTGCAGTGTGTGGAATACTTCCACATGTCGTTTTTCGGGGCGAGTTGGGTGGTGAGATATATCCTTTGGCCACGAAGTTGATGGCCTTATAAGCCAATTAGGTCCTTCCCACATTTCGTGACATTCGACTAAGTTTCGAGGTTTGTAGATCCTAGTGCCAAAATCTCCTGGGTTATCGTTGCTGGAAACATGTCTTCAACTGGCGTTGTCAACGTTTTTAATAATTTCCGACGTCCTGTTGGCGACATGCGTTTTCCGGGTATGGGGTGGTTTTTCAAACCATGCCAGTACGATGGCAGAATCGCACCAGAGAACGAGTTCGTGTTGGGGTAGATTCAGCTCACTTCGCAGCTGTTTCACTAATTTGGAGTGCAAGACTTCTCCACAGAGTTCCAACGGTGGAAGACTCACGGTTTTAAGGGGTGCGACGTTGCTCTTAGCAGCTAGCAAATGGGATGAAAAACTATTTTCATGGTTTGTACCCGTAAATATATACAGGCCATATACTACAAAATGACTTAATGCTCGTTATACTTAAATGGCGACTTTATAAGTTTGTGTTTAACAGCAAAATTGAGAAAACGAATCGCCAAATACTCATCTATGAAGAAGATAAAAACTTTCAGCTAATCGTTTTTAGAAAACACGCAACTCTGCCTTAAAATATTTTCAACGATTCAACAGTTACATTTGGTGTAAATTGCGAGTGTTCCATGTGATCCATTGTTAAATACTCATTAAGGACTTCAAAATTTTGTCCCTTAATTCGGGTTTTCTCTCGAGATTCGTTCGATGCTGATGTACTGCTGTTGTGCTGCTGGTCCGTAAATGGCCGAGTGCCAGATTTGCTGGAAATTTCGTCTTGAACGGCAGTTTGACTCTGTAGCGGACATCTTCTCCGCGAATTGTGGTTGTCCGGTAGAGTGCTTCACATCGTTGTTGGGTTTGGTGTATGTACAAGCGATAATACAAAAGGTTTTTGTGAACGTTGGTCTATTAGGGCACGAATTTTATGAAATTCACCAGAAAAGTATACTGATAATACTGCTGTTGGCAGTAGGGTGATTCCTTGATTACTCGAAAAGAGTGTGGAAACCGGGTTTTTGTCCTGAGATTTTGAGGAATTGGCCGCTCGTCGTACGTTCTCCTCGGGGTGCCGGCTTGGGCATTTTGTGTTTTGGGGTGTGGTTGTAATTGTTGGGGTTGGGGCTGCAAATGCAGTAACGAGAGATGACGTTTTTAACAATATACGCACGAGAAACTACTTTTACATTTATTCTTCGGGTGTGATAAACAGTTTCCGCAGTAACTATTTTCTGTCACAAATTTGACTCAGTCTGGTATCGATAAATTTCTAAACCTAACTAAAGGTTTGACTGCGTGGTATTGGTTGCGAAGCCGTTTTATTGAACTCCGTATTATATGCTTGGAATCTAATATTATTAAATTGGGTCGAGTTTTGATTCACCATTGGTTGTCGACGAGTATCCTTTTGTTTTCGTACCTAGATCTGAGCGCTTCCCAGGCAAGCTCGAAATTATCATGGCTCAGTGGGTATTGTTTGATAATAAGTCTCGCTTGTCCCTTTACTGATGACGACCATGGCAAACGTTTGAAGTACAATGAATTCAGGACATGCACCTGGAACGTTTTCTCCCTGAATGGGATTGGTGCAGATGCCTGGCTGATTGATGTCTTCGTCAAAGCCAAATCTGACATCACCGCCATCCAAGAAATGCGTTGAAGGAAGCAAGGAAGAAAGAAGATTAAAAATTGTGACATCTATTGGAGTGGCTATAAAAATAAGCGCAGTTTCGGCGTCGGATTCGTGGTGGGAGATAGACCTTGTCGCCAAGTATTCACGCCTGTGGACGAACGTCTCTCCGCTATCCGAATAAAAGCAAAATGTTTTAATATATCGTTCATCTGCGCCCATGTACCGGCAGAGGAGAAAGCCGCTATTTATGAACAATTAGAACGCACATACGAGCGCTGCCGCCGATATGGTATAAAAGTCGTGCTTGGCGACTTTAACGCCCGGGTGGGCAAAGAAGGTTCTTTTGGCACTACATTCGGAAATTTCGGCATACACAATGAAACTTCTCCTAATGGACTGACGCTGATTGACTTTGCCGGTGCTTCGAGCACATGGTCATTTTCAGCACGAGGTTCATGCTTAAGAAGATACATCAAGCTACATGGCGGTCCCCCGATCGAAATACTCGCTGTCAAATCGACCACGTTGTGATACACGGACGGCATATCTCCAGTGTTTTAGATGTGCGCCCGATCCGACGACCTAACATCGACTCGGAGCATTATCTCGTCGCAGCCAAAACACACAACCGCCTCTGCGATGCTAAAAACAGGGAACAAAAACACAAGGAAAGCAAGACGTCGAAAGGCTGTAATCGCAACAGACTGCCAACGATTTCGCAACTCGACTCTCACACCTGCTCTGTGAGAGCTCAACTCAGCCTGAAGGAATGCAGGAGCAGTGGAAGCATATCTTCCAAAGCAAAGGCTGTAATCGCAACAGACTGCCAACGATTTCGCAACTCGACTCTCACACCTGCTCTGTGAGAGCTCAACTCAGCCTGAAGGAATGCAGGAGCAGTGGAAGCATATCTCCAAAGCACTTCGTGCTGCCGCCGAGGAAAAATTGGTTACCGGCGGCCACGGAAAAACAACTGGTACGAAGAAGAATGGAGCGTCAGAATAGAAATAACCAGATTGAAAAACAACAAAGCCGCGGGGGCTGACGGATTGCTTGCGGATCTATTCAAATCCGGTGGCGAGGAGTTGGTAAGCCGATTGCATCAGTTTCTTTGCAAAATATGGGCGGACGAGTGCATGTCCGACGATTGGAATCTAAGTGTTCTTTGCCCAGTCCACAAGAAAAGGGATACTGCAAACTGCACCATCTATTGCGGGATCAGCCTTATTAATATCGCATCTAAGGTCCTGTAAAGTGTATTGTGCGAAAGATTGAAGCCTACAGTCAATCGGCTGATTTGACCTTATCCGTGCGGCTTCAGACCTGGTAAATCTACTATCGACCAGATTTTCACAATGCGCCAAATCTTGGAAAAACCCGTGAAAAAAGAATCGACACACATCACCTCTTCGTCGACTTTAAAGCCGCCTTCGACAGTGCGAAAAGGAGCTGCTTATATGCCGCTATGTCTGAATTTGGTTTCCCCGCAAAACTTATACGGCTGTGCTAAATGACGTTGAGTAACACCATCAGCTCAATCAGAATTGGGAAGTACCTCTCTCAGCCGTTCGAAACTAAACGAGGTTTCAGACAGGATGACCCCCTATCGTGCGATTTCTTTAATTTGATGGTGGAGAAAATTATACTAGCTGCAGACCTTAACCGCTCTGGAATAATATCTATAAAAGCGTGCAATTACTGGCATTTGCTGATGACATTGATATAATCGGCCTAAACATCCGCGCCGTTAGTTCCGCTTACCCCAAACTGGAAAAAGAAGCGGTAAAAATGGTTTTGATGGTAAATGAGGACAAAACGAAATACCTGCTGTCATCGAGCAAAGAGCCAGCGCATATGCGCCTTGGCAACCACGCTACTGTGGCAGCCATAATTTCGAAATAGTAAAAGACTTCGTTTATTTGGGAACCATCATCAACACTAGCAACAACATTTGCTCTGAAATCCAGCGAATAATCACTCCTGCCAATAAATGCTACTTTAGAGTAGGTAGGCAATTGAAAAGTAAAGTCCTCTCTCCGCAAACGAAAATCATGCTCTACAAGTCAATTATCGTACCCGTCCTGCTATATGATGCAGAAGCATGGACCATGACAACATCAGATGAAGCAGCTCTGGGAGTGTTCGACAGAAAAGTTCTTCGAAAGATGTATGGACCTCTACGCATTAGCGGTGGCGAGTCCCGAAGAAGATTTAACGATGAGCTGTACGAGCTCTACCCAGACATCAACATTGTCCAGCGAATTAAAACGCAGCGGCTGCGCTGGCTAGGCCATGTTATGCGAATGAAAGATGACGCTCCTGCCAAAAAAGTGTTTCTCTCGGAACCCGCCTATGGAAGCAGAGGTAGAGGGCGGTCCCCACTCCGCTGGAAGGACCCGTCGGAAAAGGATTAAAATCCCTGGTGTGACCAATTGGCGCCGGTTGGCAGAAAGAAGTAGCGACTGGCGTGCCTTGTTGGACGGCCATAACCGTTTAAATGGTTAAGCGCCAATTAAGTAAGTAAGTTAGTGGTATATACATATATTACATATATACGTACTTATATATTTTTATGTTAAAGTAGATATTTGGCGCAACGAACTTTTTGGGTATATAGAACCAGGCAGTGGATTTTCCGTTGGTACGGGATCAAAAATTTATTTATTAGCTGCTTTTTAAAAAAAATTCTAAGTTTTTTGTAAGGGACTGTACCTTTTATTACCAGTGGATACGCAAATGAAGTATTTACCGTTAAGGCTTTCTGATGATGGTAATATAACCAGGGTCCAGATTTTAGATCGGAGGCGTATATAATTGGGGAATTTATTTATTTAAGACATCTAGAAAATATACTTTTTCATACAGATTAAAGATAATAAAAACATTAAATTAAAAATTAATTAACGATCCTATTTAATAATAATTTAAATTTAGTTTTTGATAGAGAAATCAACATCATGTGCACCTGAGTACAAATTAAATTCTCTTAAGGCTGTTAGAATAGGAGAATTAAAGGCATATATTGTTCTATCTCGATCAATAAAAACGATGTCATTACTCCGCAAGCTTCGGGCTGGGATATGAAATGAAATGCATTCTAGCAAATCAGAGGAATCAATAGCTCGCCGAATTAATTCATAATCAAAAGAAAGTGACAGAATAATTCTTCTGGAGTATAACAATTTCATATTAATTAGCTGGCATCTAGTAGTGTACGAAGGTAACGGATCCATGAACTCAATCGACCGAAGAGCGAATCGAATAAAGGATGTTTGAATTCGTTCAATCCTATTGATATGACAATCATAATATCCAGATAAAGACAGCATATTCCAACTTTGAACGTACCAAACTTGTATACAACAAGTAAAGGTGTCTAAGTTCGGGTGTAACCGAACATTATATACTCAGCGTGAACAATTGTACATTTCATTTCAGATAAATTACTTTTCTACATAACACGTGGCACCGCCCGTTTAAAAAAAATGTCTCCCCATTTCCTCTTACATTAAAACTTGATAAGTGAAATATCATTGATTAAAAACAATTTTTTGCTAAGTTATAGCTTATATTTCTAGTCTACGACCCTTTTAAACTTGTTTTATATCTAAGTTGCCGTGGTCTTTGACCGATCCCGTCCATATATACTAGAAATATTTTCTGCTATAAGAAAAATATGTGTACACAATTTTATTACGATATGTTAATTTTTCATCGCGTTATTGCTCCCGAAACATAGAAAATTGCTTAGTCATAAAAGGGGCGGTGTCACAACTGTTTTCAAAAATTTCAGTGTTTTCCAATTTAATGTTATAATTCAATTTAAAAAGTACAAAGATACAAAGCTATTTTCGCTAAGATATAGCTTATTATTTTCGTCTGCGAACCTTATAAAAATATTTTATATAAAAATGGGCGTGGTCTTTAACCGATCTCGTCCATTTTTTCTAGAAATATTTCTTGCTATAGGGAAAATTTGTGTACCCAATTTTATTACGATCCGTTCATTTTTCTTCGAATTATGGCTCCCGAAACATTGAAAATTGCTTAGTCATAAAAGGCGCGGTGCCACACCCATTTTCAAAACTTTTATTGTTTTCCTATTTAATGTTATAATTCAATTTAGAAACAAATTGATACAAAGCTCTTTTTCGCTAAGATATAGCTTATTATTTTCGTCCACGATCCTTTTAAAAATCATTTATATAAAGGTGGGCGTGGTCTTTAACCGATATCGTCCATTATTCCTAGAAATATTTACTGCTATAGGGAAAATTTGTGTACCAAATCTTATTACGACCCGTTAATTTTTATTCGAGTTATGGCTCCCGAAACATAGAAAATTGCTTAGTCATAAAAGTGGCGGTGCCACACCCATTTTCAAAAATTTTAGTTTTTTCAATTTAATGTTATTATTCAATTTAGAAAGTAAAATTCTATTGACACAAAGCTTTTTTTCGCTAAGATATAGCTTATTATTTTCCTCTACGACCCTTTTAAAAATCTTTTATATAAAGGGGGCGTGGTCTTTAACCGATCTCATCCATTTTTTCTAAAAATTTTTCCTGCTATAGGGAAAATATGTGTCCCAATTTTATTACGATCCGTTCATTTTTCTTCGAGTCCCGAAACATAGAAAATTGCTTAATCATAAAAGGGGCGGAGCCCCACCAATTTCTTAAAATTTGAAGTTTTTCCTATTTACTGGTATAAATACACTTGAGAAATGAAATACCATTGATATAAAGCTCTTTTTTGCAAAGATATGTCTTATTTTTATTCGTCCACGACGCTTATAAAAATCTTTTATATAAAAGTGGGCGTGGTCCTTAACCGATTCCGTTAATTTTTCTTCAAAGCATTCCTTATAGTAAAGGCAACCTCTCTGCCGAATTTTGTTACGATAGGTTTAACGATTTTTGATTTATGATTAATAATATTTGAAAAAATGATTTTATCACAAGTGGGCGGTGCCACGCCCGTTCGAAATTTTTGTCAAGGGTCTCAATATCAGTCTTGGCGTCAAATTTCAACATTCTAGGTGCATTATTTACTAAATAATCAGGTTTTTTGTGTTTTGCAAAATGTTGTATATATAAAAAGGGGGCGTGGTTATCATCCGAATTCGCTAATTTTCAATAGCAATCTATTCTGGGTCCAGATAAGCTCGTGTACCAAATTTGGTGAAGATATCTCAATATTTACTCAAGTTATCGTGGTAACGGACAGACGGACATGGCTAAATCAAATTATTTTCGATACTGATGATTTTGATATATGGAAGTCTATTATGAGGTGGGGTTTGTCTAAGGCTGTGGTAATGCTCAGTCAATCCAGAGTCGAGTAAAGGTCCCACAAACCCCTATTGAATAAATACACAATATGTATGTGTTACGAACACTCGCACGGGCAGCAGCTTTCCGTCGCAAGATGGTGAGGGGGCGGAGCGGCGGCTAACGGTCGTTGGAGCAGAGGATGTTAGGTAGGACGGTTGAATGGTCGGGTAACGGCCGGGTTGGTACGGCGGTACGGAGCAGCGGCTTAATGGCGGTAAGATGGCGGGCGGCCAACGGTCGTCGTAGCAGCGGCGGGACGGATGCAGCGGCTTAACGGCGGTAGGATGGCAGATGGCCAACGGTCGTCGTAGCAGCGGCGTGACGGATGCAGCGGCTTAACGGCGGTAGGACGGAAAGCGGCCAGTGGTCGTCGTAGAAGTGGTGGGACGGAAGCAGCTGCTTACCGGCGGTAGGATGGCAAGCGGCCAGTGGTTGGTGTAGCAGCGGCGGCACTAGCACGGCGGGATCGGCACGGCGGTAGTATTGCAGACGCCCAATGGTCGGCGCAGCACAGGCGGGATGGAAGCAGTGGTGGCACCAGAGGGATGACGATGCGATGGCAGCGGCGGTGGGCTACGGAGGGCGTATCAGGGCTGGGGTGAGAGGGGAAGTAGAATGGCGATGGGGTTTACCTGGACAGTGGCGGCTCGTTCCGGGCGGGGTCGGTTGACGGTATCGGATTGATCGGCAGTCTTCGGCATAATCGATAGTGGGCGGGGTCGGTGACCTGGAGAAGAGACTATTTTCACCGCTGGACACCCCCGCCGCCCTACTTGCACACTACTACAAGATGCGTAAGGGGGGCGAAATTGTACCAGCCGAGACACAGTGCGTCGAACCGTGGGCGGAGGGGAAGTGCACCTTAACGGCACAGCGGTAGCCCCTTGTGCGCACGCATCGGCTCACGGCTGAAACCAGTGCTATGGAGAGGGGTCGTGCGGTCGTTCGGGCAGCGGGTTATTCCTTACCAGACCAGGGCGACGGAGGGAAAAGTAGCCTGAAGACACCACTCTCGTCGTCCTGGTGCAGCAAGGGGTGACTCGCGCCACGGTCGCACCCTCTTCTCCCTAGCTAACTAGTGGGAGTGGTCCCACCGCTCCGGTCAGCCTTTTAAACCAGAGCTGAGGGGGAGGGGTGCTTTGGGTCATTGAGGCAGAGGGCCGCTGAATACCAAGTTGGGCGACGGAGGAAAAGTACTCCGAAGACACCACTCGCGTCGTCCAGCCCTGGTGGAGGGTGACCCGCACCATGACGGCGCCCCTGCCACGCCACCCGTGCTGAGGGGGGGGGGGGAGGGGGGGGTATTTGGTCATTGACGCAGAGGGCCGCTGAAGCACAAAGGTGGGCGACGGAGGGAAAAGTAGTCCGAAGACACCATTCGTGTTGTCCAGCCCTGGTGGAGGGTGACCCGCGCCATGACAGCGCCCCTTCCACTCAACTAGCTAGCCGGAGTGGTTATTTTGTCTTTAAAAAGACAACCACTCCCGCTGGCTCACCAGTGAGCACTGAATTGCAAATATGCAAATTCGCTGTTATATGGGTGGTGCCGCAAACTGGTTGAGAAACCAATACAATATTATTGTAATTTTCTCGTGTTGACGGAATACCTACACCATTGGTTTGCCATCGGTCGTTGGTAGCGTGTAGTTATTTACCATAGTGGTTGTTGGCTATGCTATAGAAAAATAAGTACAGGGGGGGTTCAGGTTTAAGTGAATAAGGAAATACAAGGGGGTGATGTTATTCTAATGATACGTTACAGCCCCCCTCCCACTTCGGTTGACGGAAAGCTGCGGTGGGGAAAGATGGATCTCCAGGCATGACCTAGGTCATATGCCGGTGTGCATGTGGGCGAAGCACTTTATTAATTATTTTTTTCTTTTCTATCAAAAATATACAGAATCATTGCACTTATATCTAACAGAATTTATGTTTATATGTCACGTTTTAATTAATTTGTATAACGTAAGAATAATTACATTTCATTGTTCTTAAAACTAACAGAGTATATTTCATACAATTCATTATAATACATAATATTCTTCTTCTTCGTTTCCATCTTCCTTGGGTTGTGATTTCATCATGGCCATCAGGTATTCGGTAAAATGTGATCGGGAAAAAATTGGTCCCCTTTGTGTTTTTGCTCGGTTGGTTGGCCACTGGTACTGCTCCCTCCGTGTGCACCCGCTCTAACGTCGCTTTATTTTACCGAAGTTTATGCCTGCTGAAGATTCTTTTGTGCCCTCTTTGCTGACCATATTTACTGCAAGTGCCATTTGTGGAATCTCCTACTCCCATGTTCGGTGGTCGCTCAGGAACGGTGCTAACGCTTCTCCGCCGAACTGCTTCCCATTGTCGGTGAGGAAGGTTTTCGGACAACCAAGTCTGTATATGACCTTTTCTTGTAGCGCTTTGAGTACGCTTTCCGTTTTTGCTTGACGCGCCGGGATTAACTCCACAAATTTGTAGAATTTGTAGATCATGGCGAGGAGATAAGTGCTTCTTTGCTTGGAACGTGGTAGTGTTGGCACAATGTCGGTGGTTACTCTTTCCCATGGCTGCGGATATTGCACGGTTGCCAATAATCTCACCGGGACCTTCTATGTCGCTTTTTATTGTATAAAATATGTCTGGTTCGGTGTTTTGTAACGGGTGGCGGGAGAGCGCATAGCATATCGCGTTCGGCGATCTTTTTCGGTACTCTTTATCCAAGTTGTATTTTTGTATAGTCGGATAACGGGTGTCGAAGCGTGGCTTCAGCGGTCGGTTATACTTACCGATGGTTGAATTTTCGGCTGCGGTAATTGGGCTAACGGTTTTGCTCGATCGCTTCTGGTGGTGCTCTGAAAGTTTCCTGCTCCGAACTTCGGCCATTGTTCGCGTGTTCCCAGCTGGTCATTGCACATAGTATGTCTAACTCAGCTGATCGTCTGGTCAAAGTGTCTTCTACCGGCTGGCCATCTAGCGTGAGGTTGATTCCCCTTTCCCGTAAAAAGTCCATTCCTAAGATCATCCGTTCTACCAGGTTCGGGATGACGGAAATAATTGTGTTAGTCGTTCGTCCTTGGTACGCAATCCTTGCTGGGTAGGAATTCGAACTATAGACACACGTCTGGTCTGCCAATTGGACGCTTCGTCTGTTAAGACGTGGTTTGATGTTGTTACTCTCCAGGTGATTTCGTATTGACTCATCGACGTATGATAAGGTGGCGCCGATGTCCACCAGCGCGCGCACGCTCGTGCCCTCGATGGTTATTGGTATGTAGAAACGGTCATGTACTAGCAATTCGGCAGCGGGCTCGCAGCTTGGTGGTTCCATTGGCTTCTGTGGCCGAACACATAATGCTTGGCGGCTTCCTTTCACATAGTTTGACGGCATCCTGGATGTGTTTTTGTTGGTGGATTGGTTGGTCGAAAGGCATAGGCAGTCCCTTGAGAGGATGTTGTCCTGTCCACACCTGTAGCAGAACATTCTCCAGCGGCCCCTGCATTGGAAGCGGCGGTGTCCGCGTTCCTTGCAGCGCCAGCAAACTCCTTGCTGTTATTACCATAAATTGCATTAGTGATCAACTGATTATTGTTTTCGAACTAACTCATTCTCTATTCACTTGTTTTTGGGCCGAACCTACTTGGTCATTCCTTCTTTCGGTACCAAAACTTATACGATATCTGCCTATAGTTCGAATACACACCTAACCAAACACATGTATACTTGTCAGTCTTATTTCGTCTCACACTGTTCCTTGTTGGAAGTGCCAATATGTTTAGCAACAGGGCTTAATGTTGCTATGGCTGAGACGGCGTATGTCAGCAACATTGATGGCGCTGTTAACTCGTATCTGTGCATGTTTGTTTATGGGTGATGTTAACTCGCCCTCACACCATATACATATATACTTATTGTTGAACAGCTTTTTTTACTATAGAAAATTTTATTTTTACACATTTTTTTGGTATTATTTGAAATTTTATCTTTACATACTATTCTTTTATTATTATTAAAAAATCAACACAAAGAATTTTTTTACAACCCCTTGAAGTAGTGGCTTTTGGCTCTTGAATTTAAATTTGGCTGAATTTTCAAGAGTTTTTTTTTGCTTACAATTGCTTTGATTTTTATTATAATTAAGGTAAATAATAAATTTTTTTATTTGAAAATAAATTGTTTTTTTTTTTTGAACTTCTGAGTTCTCTGGAATTGAGGATATCTTTTCATAGGACTAGTTGCTAAATATCTATTTTTGCAAACCTCCAGTTTTTTTAGATTAGTTTTTTATTTTGTTAAAGTTCATTATATCTGTTAATGGCAGTTTTGCAGTTCAGTTGTTTGCTGAAAGATATATTGTCATTCACTTCTATTTGTATTTTTTTTTAGTTTGTTATTTTCGCTATTGAACTAAAATTCATTTACTTTGCTTTAAATACATTTAATAAGGGCCTTTTTGAAGTTTTTACGTCTTTAATTTTTCTGTCTAATAAAATGTTTTTGGTTATGTTGGGGATGTTGGTTTATCCAAATGAAAGTATACGTACGTTTGTGTTCTAATCTATATTATATTTAATTACCAATATATGAAAAGTTATAAAGTTTGCTTTACACGTGCGATCGGATCTAAGATAAAAAGAAAAAAGGAAAGATGGAAATGACATTGTCAGCGATCTTATATAAGTATCGGATCCCTGTGTCATCGATAACGTTGAAATCGACCAGTGTTTCGGTTTGAACGAATGGAAGACAATTTGTTCTTGGCTATCTGCCAGTCACCACAATACCCCCCGGCTAGTTATTCGACTAACGATACGGAAGAGGGATTCTGACCTGACGTCCTGATGATGAATATTTTACCGTCACCCCGTCTTTTGCGTTGGACGTCGCGGGCTCAATATGTGGACCTTGTACTGTAGGCGTCGTATCCTCGATATCGCTATCGTTAAAAATATATGCCGCTTTTAATCGATCGATAGAGATTTTTGCTTCTCTCTGTCGGATTCGTATTACAAAGTATTTTTAGTTTTTCGATATAACCTCGTACGGTCCTTCGTAGTTTGGCTCCAATGGTTCGCGAACGCGATCCATTCGTACGAAAACATATTTACAATCTTTTAGCGCTGGTTGTACATAAGCTGAGACTTTTTCGTGTCGAACTGGTTTTGTTGTTGGCAAATCCCTCATTGCTTTTCTTAAAACTTCGATGAATTCTGCTTCTCTAAGTTGATTTTTTCTCTCGTGTAGGAACTCCCCTGGTATTCGTAACTGTATACCATAAAGCATTTCTGCGGGGCTCGCGCCGATGTCTCTCTTCACGGAAGTATGCATTCCAAGAAGGATGAGAGGTAAAGCAAAGCTTCAGTTCCTGGTAGGGCAACACTTGATTGACGATTTAAGTGTGCTGTGCCAGCGTTCAATAAGCCTGTTCGACTGAGGGTGATATGGTGTAGTACGGAAATGTTGGACGCCCAGGATTCTCGTTAATGATTTGAATACCTCTGATTCGAACTGGCGCCCTAAGTCGGTGGAAATCTTCTGTGGTATGCCATACTCTGATATCCAACCAATAATCAGCGCATTAGCTACGCTCTCTGCTGTTATGTCAACTAGAGGTACGGCCACAGGCCATCTCGAAAACCTATCTAAAAACATGCCTTGTCGCTGCTTCAACCAACGCGAAAATGAGAGGTTTATGGTCGGTAAACAATGTAAATTCCCTTTCTTCGAGAGCGTATTTGAAATGGAGTACGCCTTGGTATGCCGCTGTAAGCTCCCTATCGTACGCACTATATTTTTTCTGCGCCGCTGTCAGCTTCTTTGAATAGAAACCCAAAGTTGAACTTGCCCATCCACAATTTGATGCAGCTCCGCTCCTACCGCGTCGTCTGAAGCGTCTGCTGTCAAGGTAAGTTTGGAATTCGGTGCCATATAGCTAATTAATGTTGCGTTCGCCAAGTCATCTTTACACGCGTTGAAGGCTACTTTGGCCTCCGTTGACCAAGTGATAGTAGTATTGTCATTTTTTCGATTGCCAACGATGAGGCGCTGAAGGATGTCCTGGTTCTTCGCCGCATGTAGTAGTATTATCATTTTTTCGATTGCCAACGATGAGGTGCTGAAGGATGTCCTGGTTCTTCGTCGCATGTGGAATAAAGGATCGATAAAAATTAATCATGCCTAGGAATTTCTTCAACCCCTTGGCTACGGTTGGCAATTTAAAATTGCGTACTACTTCAATTTTATCATCGTGTGGTCTTATACCCTCTGCATTTATCGTGTGGCCTAGAAACTTAAGCTCTCTCATTCCGAATTTGCATTTGCCGAGTGCAATTGCTAGGTTACTTTGACGAAGGCGTTCGAACACTATTCGCAGGTGCTTTTCGTGCTCTTCTTCAGACTCCGAAGCCACTAAAATATCATCGATGTATGCGAAGGTAAAGTCGAGTCCCTTTAGTACCTGGTGAATGTGTCACTGGAATGTCTGTGCAGCGTTTTTCAGACCGAATGTCGTAAAAACAAATTCAAATAGCCCAAATGGTGTGGCTATAGCCGTTTTGGGAATATCGCATAATTCTATGGGTATTTGGTGATAGGCCTTCTGAAGGTCGATTGCCGAAAAAATAGTTTTGTTATGTAAAATGCTCGTAACGTCGTGTAGATATGTAATTGGGTACCTATCAGGCACCGTGATAGCGTTAAGTGCTCGATAGTCCCCACACGGCCTCCTTGTCCCGTCTTCCTTTCGAACGAGGTGTAGGGGGCTCGCCCAGTTGCTTTTTGACGGCCGACAAATACCCTTTTGCAGCAGGTATTCGAACTCCTTTTTCGTTTCACGCAGCTTGTCTGGCGCTAACCTCCTTGGCCTTGCAAACACAGGTGCACCTATCGTTGTGATGTGGTGTGTCACATCTAAATTGACAGGTATCTTGTTTATGTTGATCATGGCGTTGTCTTGATACTCACGCAGTAATTTTGCGTATTTTCCATGGACGTCATAAACAAGGATCTGTGATAAGTTTGCTTGCGTGAAAGTACCCTTCGTTTCTAAAAGCGTATGCCTATCTAGGAGCATACCTCGCTTACTATCTATGAGAAGATCGTAGTACCTTAAAAAATCGGAACCTATTATGGGCGAACTGACATCGGCTAGAATAAACGTCCATAAAAAACACGCCTTAAGCCAAGAGATAGCCGCAGTCGCTTTTCGCCATATTTTTTTATGGGTGATCCGTTTGCGGCGTAGAGCTTACATTTTTGAATGTCTTAGCGTTTAGTGCGGGCAACACCGACACATCTGCGCCGGTGTCAACTAAAAATTTCGTTTTTGTATTGGTGTCATGAACAAGTATGCGAGCAATTCGTTGGGTATTTTCAGATCTGCTCGCCTGTTCCGAAATTTGTATTAGTTTTTTGGCTTTGATTGTTCATACGTGCACGGTGTCCGATATTTACGAGCATTTTCTCCATGTACTTGATGATACCAGCAGTATTCATCCTTTGCCCGTTTAGGTGTGTCTGCACGGCTACGACGTCGTGACGAGAATGAACGTGACCGATTACGATGGTGCCTTTTCGCATTAACTTTTCGAACTTCATTTCGAGGCGCTCATACGTTTATCTATTTGGGAATCCGATGGATCTCCGGTACTACGCGCACCAACGACTGCCATTTGGTGGAAATCGCCTACTTCCAAAATTTTATCGGCCAGCTTTGCAAGCTCTGGCAGTTTAGCATCTGATGCCTGCAAAATGGCTCTTGTCTGCGCCGGCAGCCACTGTAGCCAAAGTGATTTCAGAAATTCGCTACCATCTTTGCCCTTCGCAAGGCTGCTTAATTCGTTGTAATGTTGCGTTGGTCGATTATCTCCTAAGTCTATTTCCGAAAGCAGCTTTTGAGTTTTCTTTTGTTCGCTCTCGCAATAGCGTTCTATAATACGTGTTTTAAGGTTATGATATTTGCCAGTCTCAGGTGGACTTAAAATGGCGTCGGAAATTTGCGCTAGAACGGTTGACTCTATAGTGGCAACCGCAGTGTTAAATTTAGAAATGTCGGTGGACACTCCAGGTACGCTGAATTGCGCTTCGACCTGCGCAAACCAAATCTCTGGTTGCTCCGGCCAGAATGGTGGAACCTTCACCGAAACTTTATTAATGATCGTTCTATCATCTGGTGGTGCTGCGGCAGCTGCGTCTGCCTGCCCGTTGACCATTTCGTTTTGCAACGTCGGGGTCACCAATTGTTGGGGATGTTGGTTTATCCAAATGAAAGTATACGTACGTTTGTGTTCTAATATATATTATATTTAATTACCAATATATGAAAAGTTATAAAGTTTGCTTTAGACGTGCGATCGGATCTAAGATCAAAAGAAAAAAGGAAAGATTAAAATGTCATTGTCAGCGATCTTATATAAGTATCGGATCCCTGTGTCTTCGATAACGTTGAAATCGACCAGTGTTTCGGTTTGAACGGATGAAAGACAATTTGTTCTTGGCTATCTGCCAGTCACCACAGTTAGTTTGGGTTGACTACACCATCCCTAAAATTTTTTGATTGTTTTTGCTTTTTTTACTATCGCTAAATTTAACCACAGGGTTAGAATTTGTTTAGCGTGCTCATTTATCTTTGTGTTCAACCCCAATTTGTTCGAGAAAGTTTTCCTTTTTCATGAGTGTCTGTCTTCGTACCGATACCGATAGGAACGCCCAGGACCCATCGAGATGGAAAAAGTTGGACCTGGACAAGTGGCATGTTAAGTTTGACGGTACAAGCAAGGGAATTACGGTGGAGAGCTTCATTTTTAGAATCGAGAAGTTGAGGCAGCAGCACAATGTTTCTCACTTCCAGCCCTACACCTTTTTTCCATTGTCTCGTAACGGGCTCTGCCCTGAAATGATACTGGCAAGTTCTAGAAGATCATGCGGGCGAACCCGATTTTGGGTATTTAGAGCTTAAAGCTGAACTCCTGGCCCACTTCAAGACAACAGAGTCCGACTACGAGATAATACCAGAAATTATGGAGCGTAAGCAACAGCCTCAGGAAGGGTTCGACGACAACTATGGTGAGGTCCATAACCTGACTTTCCGCCTGCGGAAAAAAATTCAGGAGAAAGAATTAGTAGGAATAATCCGAGGAAACCTGAAACCCTACCTTGCGAACTTAACCTTCGCATCTAAAATTGAAACGCTGGCTGAGCTTAAGGCGGAAGAATGTCGGCGGGCGGAACGGCTAATTAAAGAAAATTTTAGCAGAGCAAAACCGGTCAACGAGCTCGAATATCCCGAATTGACACCTTGGGATGAGGGGATTAACCGGAAAACCGTGGACGCGATCGCGAATCATGTGAAACCGAAGGCAGCATTCCAACAACAAACACAGTCAATGCCCGGAAGTGCGTCTCAAATAAAGCTTTTTTGTAACCTCAAACCCACCACCAATTCCTTTTGTGCGTCCCCTTTCCATCTCATGTTATGTTTTTCCTGTTGTATGCCTGTCGATTTTTGTTAAAAATCCGTCCGAGTTGAAGAAGGAGAATAAATGTAAATTGTTCTTCCATAATATGGTGTGTTTTTCGTGTGGCGGCGATGTGTCTTTTTGTGTATTCAAAGCGGGTAAATTAAACTCTCAACTGGCGGAGATTGCCGGGAGTTCTCGCCAGGGCACAGACTGCCCGGAGATCAACCCAGCTACAAAATTTTAAAAAGAGTTGATAGTAGCTTGTCTAATGAAAATACGGGCGTATCGAAAGTCGAGCCAAAAAGTCTACAATGAAAGAAAGTTGGATTAGGAAGCCGCTATACATCGGATTTTTTGCGAAGAAATGTTAGCAAGCTGGAATTACAATAAAATAAAGAAAATGAGAGAAAGAAAAAAGATCATGAAAAGAATTTTTAATAAAATAGTTTCAACAATTGTCACGTTGAAGGGCAACAACGGTTCCTTCGCTCAAACAAAAATCGGTGATATGGATGTCATAGCTTTGCTGGATTCAGGTGCTGGCGCGAGTTGCCTAGGGACGAATTACGAAAAAGTGATAGAAGACAGAGAGGGTAGCATCATCCCATTAAATAATCAAAATATACATACAGCTGGTGCTATCACTCTGTCTGTCCTTTGGAGTGGAACGTATAAAGACTTTGAGTTCTTTATCGTGCCAGGCCTCCAGCAACAGGTTTATTTAGGGGTAGACTTTTGGCAGGCTTTCGATCTAAATGTTGTTATTCGGGGAGTTAGCACGCATTCATTCCACACTGGCGTTGCAGAAATTGTACCCGCTGAGGGCGATTTATCATGCGGTGTGACATGTGTTGACTAAGGAGCAAAGTGTTGCGTTAGAGGGAATCAAAGCGCAGTTTCCATCCTTCGCAGTCCTAGGGCTTGGCCGAATTAGTGTAGAAGAGCATATTATAGAAGTTGTGGATGAAAAGGTCCCAGTAAAACAGAGATATTATCCCATATCACCAGCGATCCAAAAGCTAGTTTTCGAAAGCTGAATAGGATGCTTGGTTTAGGAGTGATTGAGGAGAGCAACAGTAGCTGGAGCTTGCCTGTATCGCTGGTAATAAAGTGAGAAAAGAAGCGTTTGTGTCTCGATGCGAGAATAGTTAACGAGCGGATTATAAAAGATGCGTACCCACAGCCAAATATCGACGGGATTCTCAGTATTTTTCAGAATACTAGGTTCATTTCAGCCATCAATTTCAAAGATGCCTTTTGGCAAAATCCCGCTTGAAAAAATATTTTTGGAAAACACAGCCTTTACAGTGCCAAGGCGTCCCCTATACTAATACACAGTCATGTTCTTTGGACTCTGTAATGCAACGAAAAGAATGTGTCGACTTATGGACAGGGTTATACCCGCTTCTTTATGTGATTCCATGTTTGTGTATTTAGAGGATTTGTTGGTATGTTCCGTAGATTTTGCGTCCTGTTTATGTTTGCTGGAAAAGGTCGCGAAATGTTTACGTGAAGCTAACCTTGCCATTAATGTGGAAAAAGATAATTTTGTTTCAAAGAATTTAGATACCTATGCTATTTAGTGGGCGATAGATGCATCCGGACTGATTCGAACAAGGTTGCTGCTGTGAAGGATTTTCCGAACCGAAAACACACAGTAGCTCTGATGGTTTCTATGGATGTCAGGCTGGTACCGTCGTGTTATCCAAGACTACACAACCATTGCAGTTCCGCTGCACAACTCTCTCACTTAAGATAAAGTTAAGAAATTCACGATAACAGGGGAAGCGAGGAAGACGTTCAAACGGCTAAAGCAGAGCCTTATTTCTGCTTCCGTACAGGTACATGCTGACTTTGACAGACGTTTTTACATCCAGTGTGATGCTTCGACAGACGGAGTGGGCGGGGTACTCTTTCAGTTAGACGAGTAGAACAACGAACGAACGATAGCTTACATTTCCGCCAAACTAAACAAAGCCCAGTGAAATTATATCATCACGGAGCTGGAGAATTACGCCGCGGTGATAAGCGTAGAAAGATTTAGCCCGTACGTAGAATGTTTGCCTTTCACAATTATAACTATTCACGCGAGTCCGAAATGGTTCATAAATCAGAAAATTGGTCTGGAAGACTCGCGCGGTGGAGGATCGCCACTTTGCCCTGTTTCGCTTCCTCGGTTTTTAGCAGCTCATATCCTTCCGTTATTTCCAGCAGTTCATCGATCGTCTTAAACTCGCTGCGCTTGACGAAGAGGCGGTATTCAACGCGTAGGCCATAGTATATTCCCTCGATGTCGGATGCTGGCGGATCAGCATTTCCAATTCGAGAACGTAGTCCTTGGCTTTTTCTGGGCCTTCTTGCCTGCGTTTTCGGATGGCCTCTTCTAAATAGAAAATCGCTCCAGTGGTTGATTTGTTGCTTACGAATGCGGCACCATTGGAGTGCTTTGCCACGTAGCAGTTCCGGCAGCGTTAGGAGGAGCCGGTCGACGGGGATACGGTAACATTCGGCGAGCTCCTCTGTCTCCTCCAGAATTCGTGCAGCGACTCACCTTCCGAAAAATGCGGATCCCAGTGGCGGACGGTATTCATTAGCTCACCGGTGCTCATTTCGTCGCGTTTCAGTTGCACGCGTTCTCTCTCAGGCGCATGCGAGGGGCAATTTTGTACCTGGATGGGGGGTATTGACTTATCAGGTTGTGTTGGGGTGATGCTTAATGTCGGTGTTGGTAGTTTAGCTGGTTTCCCTTCGTATTCTTCTACTTCCTTCTCCAACTCCTTCAGTAGGTTTTCGCTCGATTTCCTCGTGCGTTTTGCTTGCACATACGTGCTTGTTGTTTCTGGTGGTGTGTTCGTCGAACCCGCCCGCCAGTGTTGGTGGTTGTTGTATTTGTTTTTGGTGGGAATGGGAGAACGAGACTTTGAGAACGAATATGAAAACACTTTTTTATGTTCAAATGTAATCGGTTGCTATTACATCAGGCTACAACAATATTAAGATCCGCTTGTAAATAAAGGCACCACAACAAGAAAGCAAGCTGACACTCTTGTGTACATCAAATCAATCCTCATTTATACACATATATACAAGGCAACGAAGATATTTTCACAAACACATGTAATCATAAGCCGAAGTAGTACTCACATAAACACACACATATGGCTACAACCAAGCATGAAGTTCGCAAAATTACTAGACCTTATGAGAAACGGGTGAATGGGGAAACCGAGAGTATAAAGGCAGCGCAAGCTGAGGTAGGACTAATCAGTTTTGATTTAAGAACGCTATAGGTTTTGAAGTATAAGTGTTACTGTGAAGTACTCTCAAAGCAGTCTAATAAAGACCATTTTGCATTATTGAATATTGGAGTTATTTATTCAACAGTTTAGCGATTCGAGCGTTAGCAGAAGGTTTCAAATAAGCAGAATTTCCCTAAGTTCGTTGCAATATTTTCGGGTCATCAACACATAGAAGAAATCTTGAGTGTCGAAAACAGCTTGATATGTCATTTATAAAAATAATAAAGAGCAACGGACCCAAAATACTACCCTGAGGAACACCAGAGGAGGCAATAAAAGAATGTATTCTCAACGGTTACCACTCAGCTTCTAGATGAAAGATATGATCTTATCCACATTAAAAAGATGGAGGGAAATCCCAAACAGGCTAGTTTGGATGATAAAAGCGATTGACTTTCTTTATCAAAAGCTTTCGAAAAGTCCGTATAGATGGTGTCAACTTGAATTCGGCTGCCAAAAGCTGATAAACAGATTTCTGAAAATATAACTACATTTGTCGTAGTTGAACTTCCTGGCAGGAAGCCATGCTGTTTAGGTGATATCAAGCTCTTAATGGCAAACCACATTTTCTGTTTAACGATGTACTCAAATGATTTAGAAACCGTAGATAATTTAGAGATGGGTCTGTAATTGGAAATATCATTCTTGTTACCGCTTTTAAAAATAGGGGTAATAGAAGTAATCTTCCAAGCACTGATAAATTCGCCACTACCAAGCAATTTATTGAGTAACATTAAAAGAGGGTAAGCAAAAATTGGGCAATTTTTAAATAGGCAGGCCGACAAACCATCGACATCAGCCTGTGTTGAGTAACTAATATTGATAATGCCATCTATTACGTCATCAATTATTAGGCTGAGAGCACGCAGATATAGATCTATATGGGAAGAAGAGCCCGAAGACTTAAATTTTTTATAAAATTTGTTTCTAAAATTTTTTAGTTTCTTTAAATCTTTAGTATACCATGGAGTTTTATAAGATCTATTTTATTGATAGGAATAATTCTCTTTCAGATGCTGTTAACTTTAAATTTGAAAATGCTAAAGCCGTCATGTAAAGATAGTCCATAGAAAAGACAATCCCAGTGTAAACAAGACATTTCGGAGTTGAGAGAATCAAAATACAAGAAAATACAAAAAAAAATAAAAAAGTTCACCTAAAAGAAAAAGTGACAACAAAAAGTGAAAGTGAAGAAGATTGTGTGAGGTGATTGCCCCAACCTAACAACAATAATCCAAAATATGCAAAAGCAATTCAAATTGCAAGAAAAGGCTATGAACAAAATTAGAAACTCACAGCAACTTATTAGTGATAGCTTTGATGCGCTCAAGAGTGAGATAGTTTGACTCTCGGAGGAGAATAAGTGTAAGGGTAAAATTCCCCAAGTCATCTTCCTATAGACACATCTGGCAACATCGTTGCTCACAATGTTAATATGTCATTGTGAATAGCATAAAAAAGAATAAAACATATTGCATATATGTTCTCAGCTACTGTAAGGCTGTTAGTAAGAAAGAATAAGATACATATGTGGGGTGACATATGAAAATGACGATCGGCAATAGTGTCCTCGACATTTTCATATTTCACCGCCACCATTATAAATTTGGCAAGATTACACGAAGGACGTGGTTTATATTTCTAAATAAAATAAAAAGTAATTTTTTTAAAGAAAATTTAAATAAAGTTTTTAAATGGGAGTTTGGCAGATAAGACCGCCCCGGAGTTTTGTGTAAACATAAAATGGCAAGTATTTGGAGGCAGTGCCCTCCAAGATCGTAAAGAGGCAGCGTGTACATTATAGGAGTACATCACACGCAGTAGAAGGCAACTTTAAATTTAACATGGCGTAACCACGAAGGTGAGCGCTCATCCAAGGGGATGCAATATAAGCAAATTAAAAAAGAACTGGTGGAGCTTAAGCTCAAAGCTCTGATATGAATAATAAAGTGAGAACTGTTGAAAAAGATATAATTACACTTAAACAAAGTAAACATAAAAATGATTTAATCATAACAAATTTACCGAAAATAGAAAAATCAACGTGGAAGGACATTGTAGTTGGAATAGGAAGACAAGTAAACTCCAAAGTTGATGACAGCAAAATCGTTGATTTTCAAAATGAGAAACGAAGGATTCAAAATGAAATGCATGGAATTCAGAAAGAAAGAGAAAAAATAGATGTGTCTGAGATACTGCCCAATACAAATATGAGGGGAAAAAATATTAACTTCCATCACCTGATGGAAAAAGAGCTAAGCGATTTATTTAAAAAAGCAAAGGAAGAAGCTTTAAAAAAACTACAAATTTGTGTGGGTGAGATATGCGAAAGTCTTGGTTAGAAAAGAAGAAATGAGCGGTGTAATAAAAACCGAATTATTGAAGACAGAAAGAAACTAAAATAACTCTATACATACATACTTAATTCTAAAAATCTATTAGATATTGTATTTACGTATAATGGATAGTTTCAATATAATAAAAAATGCTCCTATAGCTACAAATGTGAAATATAAATGTAATGAAATATGTGTTCATAACATTCCTAATTTTAATCTTAATATATTGTACATTAATATACAAAGCATAAGAAATAAACAAATCAACTTAATGACATTGTTGACGAAAAGAGGAAGACGGGTAAACCAATTCATATAAAGCACTTAGCGAAATTTTGATATATAGTAACGAAAATAAGTATTTTAATATTCCGAACTACAGTGCTTATTTCGCAAACAGAGAAACTAATCGAGCAGGTGGTTGCTTGGTTTTTATGCATGAAAGCATGGACTCTGCTTTAGTTTCTTCTCTAGAATATGAGAATAGTAGCTTTCTAGCAATAAAATTAATTAAAATTGGTTTACACATAACATGCGTATATCAAAATTGTGCTTCAGATACTTCATCTTTTATCAGTTTCCTTGAAAACGAAGTTTTGAAATATAAAAGCTTTATTATAATTGGTGATTTCAATTTAAATTTGCTAAATAATAATAATGAAGCTAGCTGTATTTCGTTGCAAACTATTACAATTAAAACACTAGCTAGCTTTCCGAATTGCATGGAAAGCAACAATAAAAAGTTGAGTTGGCTAAGCGGTTTCAACTAAACCGCTTAGGTAATTGTCGACCTGATTGATAGTGCTGTATAGTGTTGCCTATTTAAAAATAGGGCACTATTGTGAACGAGCTAATGAAATGAACATACGAATGTGCAGATAAACAAAAATAACAGCGTGGCGGCAGGGTGACATACATACAAACAAACAAACGCATTTCATGTATTTTGTTTTTGTAATTCTGTGGTTGAGTGTCAAAAACATACTGCGCTAGAAGTACAAATGTCAAAGCAGCTAACAAAAGTAACCATCTGTATGGTATTGCCATAATTAAACTGTTTACCTAGTTGAAGGTTTTTTTCAAGCTCGCTTGCAACGAAATACAGCTACTGTTAACTACCTCAACACCTTCTACAGTGACGGCTTAATTTGCTTGAATATTTTATGTCAAGAAATGTTTACAAGAAAGAAAAATTCCATTGGCAGTATAATGGATCACGTTTTATCAGATAAGTTGACCTATAATTATTTATTTTCCCTGTAAGATAATCCGATTTCAGATCACAGATTAATAAACGTTGACATAGAGATGAACCAAAACTGTATTAAAGATAATAATGTTAGGTTGTTAGAGGTTTTTGACTATAGCGCCTTTGAAAATACAAAAAAGATAAACAAATTAAGAGATGGCTGCAGGAATCCCTGGATGACTTCAGAGATCGCTAACATTATTAGAGATAAAAATAAATATTACAAAATGAAAATAAAGTATACGAAAAATCTCTTTTTTGAAAGTCAGTAAAACTCACTAAAAATTTATGTTCGAAACATGACCAACTATGTGAAAAACCAATACTTTGGTAATAAAATAACTGAAAACATACATTCTGGAAATAAAACGTGGTCAATTATAAAGGAAATTATTTATGGAAAGAAGATTGAAAATGTTACTGATCTGATATACATAAAAATAGAATTATAATGCTATATATGAGATTGCTAATAGTGTCGATGAATACTTTGATACAGTTGTTGAATGAAATGCCAGATACAATCAGTTTAATAGAAAACCCAGCAAATAATATAAGATATCCATTCACTTTAGCAGAGTGTAATACCCTAGAAGTTATAAAAGGGATAGAGAGTTTGAATGTAAAGTCCGCCAATGGCTCAGATGGAATCTCTGCGAAATTTATAAAAAAATATAAAGGTGATCTTGCTGATACGACCAGCAAATTCATAAACGATTGTTTTCGATCAGGCCAGTACCCGAATGAGCTTAAGATTGGCTCAGTGGTTCCTGTGCATAAAGGAGGAACTAAGGAATTGTGCTCAAACTACAGCTCCATAACCAAGCTTAGCACCATCGATAAAATATTCGAAAGCATACTACTTAACCGTCTCAAACAATTTATGACTCAAAATGAGATAATTGATAAAAACCAGTTCGGCTTTGTGGGAAGCTCAAATACAATGGCAGCATGCCTGTCGTGTACAGAATTCATATGAGAGAGTAACAGCAGAATCAACAAGTAAAGGTGTCTAAGTTCGGGTGTAACCGAACGTTAAATACTCAGCATGAGCTTCAATTGCACTTTTTTTTTTGGATATAAATGAGACTGCATTCGCAAGCGTCGCATGGCAAGGAGCTTAAAAGAGCCCTTATACTGCCAGGTTGTCTAAATTCACTTATTCAATTCCGTTATTTGCAGAAATGTAAATTTTTTGGTTTTTTTTTCATGGCACCATCCCAGGCACAAAATTATTCATATATATTTGAAAATCCAATATATGGCTTGTTGCCATGTTTTTACCACTATCCCTTTATGGGTCAAAGTCCCGTTCGTATATAAAACACGTTTGATTTGTATGGCGTCACGCCAGATATTCCGTTAGTTTGTGTTACAATATCCCGTTAAATTTTGTTTAGTATATAAAAATAAGGTTAGGTTTTTCATTAGCACCACGCCAGTTTTCAAATGTTACTGATTCCTATTAGGAGTGCATAAAACCTCCCTAACTCCAGGTCAGGGAGGCATTGCATCTCCTAACTCCGCCAAAACGCCCGAGGGAAGCAAAGCAGCCAACCTTGAGGCCTATTTTACTTTTCCACTCAACGCAAAAAAGCCCGAAAAAATTGGCGTTGAGTCGAGGATGATACCCCACGCCCACTCACACGTAAAGACACGGCCGGAATGACAATTGCACATTTCATTCCAGATAAATTACTTTTCTATATAACACGTGGCACCGCCCGTTAAACAAAAATGTTCCTCTTACAATAAAACTTGATAAGTGAAATATCATTGATACAAAAATATTTTTTGCTAAGTTATAGCTTATTATTCTAGTCTACGACCCTTTTAAATTTATTTTATATCTAAGTTGTCGTGGTCTTTAACCGATCCCGTCCATTTTTACTAGAAATATTTTCTGCTACGGGGAAAATTTGTGTGCACAATTTCATTACGATAAATTAATTTTTCTTCGAGTTATGTCTCCCTAAACATAGAAAATTGCTTAGTCATAAAAGGGGCGGTGCCACACCCATTTTCAAAAATTTTTGTGTTTTCCAATTTAATAATTCAATTTAAAAAGTAAAATTCTATTGATACAAATCTCTTTTTGCTAAGATACAGCTTATTATTTTCGTCTGCGAACCTTATAAAAATCTTTTATTTAAAAATGGGCGTGGTCTTTAACCGATCTCGTCCATTTTTTCTAGAAATATTTCTTGCTATAGGGAAAATTTGTGTACCCAATTTTATTACGATCCGTTAATTGTTCTTTGAATTATGGCTCCCGAAGCATTGGAAATTGCTTAGTCTTAAAAGGGGCGGTGCCACACCCATTTTCAAAACTTTTAGTGTTTCCAATTTAATAATTCCATTTAAAAAGTAAAATTCTTTTGATACAAAGCTCTTTTCGCTAAGATATAGCACCCACGCTGAGCGGGTTGTGCGCTGGGCTTGGGACCCGCCACGTAAAACCATACTCCAATGAAATATAACAACAAGCCTCGGATAAATACACTCTCTATTGATGACGACCATGGCAAACGTTTGAAGGAAAATGAATTGAGTACATGCACCTGGAACGTCCGCTCCCTGAATGGGATTGGTGCAGATGCCCGGCTGGTTGATGTCCTCGTCAAAGCAAAATCTGACATCACCGCCATCCAAGAAATGCGTTGGACGAAGAAAAGAAGCAAGAATATCAAAAATTGTGACATCTATTGGAGTGGCCATATGAATAAGCGCAGTTTCGGCGTCGGATTCGTGGTGGGCGAGAGACTTTGTCGCCAAGTTCTGGCGTTCACACCTGTGGACGAACGTCCCGCCGCTAACCGAATAAAAAAAAATTGTTTAATATATCATTCATCTGCGCCCATGCGCCGACAGAGGAGAAAGATGATGAGGAGAAAGACACTTTTTATGAACAATTAGAACGCACATACGAGCGTGGCTCCCGTCACTATATAAAAGTCGTGCTTGTTGACTTTAACGCCGGCGGGCAAAGAAGGTGTTTTTGGCCCTAAAGTCGGAAAGTTCAGCCTACACAATGAAACTTCTCCTAACGGACTGAGGCTGATTGACTTTGCCGGTGCACGAAACATGGTCAAATCCAGCACGAGGTTCATGCATAAAAAGATACTCGAAATACCCGCAGTCACATCGATCACGTTGTGATAGACGGACGGCATGCCTCCAGTGTTTTAGATGTGCGCACGGTCCGAGGACCTAACATCGACTTGTACCATTATCTCGTTGCAGCCAAAATACGCACCCGCCTCAACTCGGCTAAAACCAAGGAACAAAAAACACAAGGAAAGCTGGACGTCGAAAAGCTTCAATCACAACAGACTGCCAATGATTTCGCAACTCGACTCTCACACCTGCTCTCTGAGAGAACAACTCATCCTGAAGGAATACAGGAACAGTGGGAGCATATTTTCAAAGCACTTCGTACTGCCGCCGAGGAAAAAATTGGTTACCGGCAACCACAAAAAAACAACTGGTACGATGAAGAATGTCGCGTTGCAACTGAAAGAAAAGACGCTGCCTACTGGGCTACGTTAAAAGCGAGCGCGACATGAGGAGTGTGTGAACGCTATCGTGCGTTGAAAAAGAAAGAGAGACGCCTTTTCAGGAAGAAAAAAGCAGAAGCAGAAAGGCGTGTGTGCGAGGAGCTTGAGCTGCTAGCCACCAGGAATAACGCCCGAAAATTTTACCAAAAAATACTGCGACAGACGGAAGGTTTTAAGACCGGGGCAAACTCCTGTAGGAAGGAAAACAGCGACCTTTTAACTGATGTCCAGAGAGTGCTTAGATTATAGAGGGAACACTTCTCTGTTCTACTAAATGGAGGCAGAAATTCACCGCACAGAGATGAAGAACCCGATCCCGCAATCGTTGGAATATATGTCCCCCGCCCGATTATGACGAAGTTAGAATAGCAATAACCAGATTGAAAAACAACAAGGCCGTGGGCGCTGATGGATTGCCTGCGGAGATATTCAAGTACGGCGGCGAGGAGTTGGTAAGGCGCATGCAGCAGCTTCTTAGCAAAATATGGGCGGAAGAGTGCATGCCCGACGGTTTGAGTCTAAGTGTTCTTTGCCCAGTTCACAAGAAGGGGGATACTGCAAAATGCACCAACTATCGTGGAATCAGCCTTCTCAATATCGCATATAAGGTCCTTTCAAATGTATTGTGCGAAAGATTGAAGCCCACCGTGAACCGGCTGATTGGACCTTATCAGTGCGGCTTCAGACCTGGTAAATCCACCATCGACCAGATTTTCACAATGCGCCAAAACTTGGAAAAACCCGTGAAAAAAGAATCGACACACATCACCTCTTCGTCGACTTTAAAACCGCTATGTCTGAATTTGGTTTCCCCGCAAAACTTATACGGCTGTGCAAAATGACGTTGAGCAACACCATCAGCTCATTCAGAATTGGGAAGTACCTCTCTCAGCCGTTCGAAACTAAACGAGGTTTCAGACAGGGTGACCCCCTATCGTGCGATTTCTTTAATTTGATGCTGGAGAAAATTACACTAGCTGCAGAACTTAACCGCACTGGAACATTGTTCTACAAAAGCGTGCAATTACTGGCATATGCTGATTACATTGATATAATCAGCCTAAACATCCGCGCCGTTAGTTCCGCTTACCCCAAACCGGAAAAAGAAGTGGTAAAGATGGGTGTGAGGGTGAATGAGGACAAAACGAAGTACCTGCTGTCATCGAGAAAAGAGTCAGCGCATATGCGCCTTGGCAACCACGCTACTGTTGAAAGCCATAATTTCTAAATAATAAGAGACTTCGTTTATTTGGGAACCAGCATCAACACTAGCAACAACATCCGCACTGAAATCCAGTGAAGAATCAATCCACTCCATGTCAATAAATGCTACTTTGGACTAGGTAGGCAATTGAAAAATAAAGTCCTCTCTCGGCGAACGAAAATCATGCTCTACAAGTCACTTATCGTACCCGTCCTGCTATATGGGGCAGAAGCATGGACCATGACAACAGGAGATGAAGCGGCTTTGGGAGTGTTCGAGAGAAAAGTTCTTCGAAAGATGTATGGACCTCTACGCGTTGGCGATGGCGAGTAGCGAAGAAGATTTAATGATGAGCTGTACGAGCTATACGCAGACATCAACATAGTTCTGCGAATTAAAACGCAGCGGCTGCGCTTGCTAGGCCATATTATGCGAATGAAAGATGATGCTCCGGCCAAGAAAGTGTTTCTATCGGAACCCGCCTATGGAAGCAGAGGTAGAGGACGCCCCCTCTCCGTTGGAAGGACAAGGTGGAAAAAGATTTAAACTCCCTTGGTGTGACCAATTGGCGCCGGTTGGCGAAGCGAAGGAGCGACTGGCGCGCCTTGTTGGACGGCCATAACCGTTTAGACGGTTAAGCGCCAATTAAGTAAGTAAGTAAGCATAGCTTATTATTTTCGTCTGCGAACCTTATAAAAATCTTTTATATAAAAATGGGCGTGGTCTTTAACCAATCTCGTCCATTGTGTCTAGATCTATTTCCTGCTTTAGGGAAAATTTGGGTACCCAATTTTATTACGATCCGTTAATTTTCCTTCGAGTTATGGCTCCCGAAACATAGAAAATTGCTCAGTCACAGAAGGGGCGGTGACACGCAATTTTTTTTAAATTTTCATATTTATTGTTATAAATCCACTTGCGAAAAGAAATACCATTAATATAAAGCTCTTTTTTGCAAAGATATAGCTTATTTTATTCGTCCACGACCCTTTCAAAAATCTGTAATATAAAAGTGGGCGTGATCCTGAACGGATTTCTTTAATTTCTTTTCAAATCATTCCTTATATTAAAGGCAAACTCTCTGCCTAATTTTGTTACGATAGGTTTAACGATTTTTGATTTATGATTAATAATATTTGTAATATTGATGTTATCACAAGTGGGCGGTGCCATGCCCATTTTAAAATTTTTATCAAGAGTCTCAATATCAGCCCACGCGTCAAATATCAATATTCTAGGTGTATTAAATAATCTGGTTTTTTGCTTTTTCCAAAATGCTATATATATAAAATGTGGGCGTGGTTATCATCCGATTTCGCTCATTTTCAATACCAATCTATTCTTGGTCAGGATAAGATGGTGTACCAAATGTGGTGAAGATATCTCAATATTTACTAAAGTTATCGTGTTAACGATCGGACGGAAGGACATGACGGACATGATTTTTCATCAACAACTAAACCACCACCAATAGGGGTGATTTCATTCACGACGGTGGTGTAGTCGCCACATCGGTGATATTATTTTTACACATGTCCTTATGAGTGTCGTTATTATCGGCCCGATAGAGCGTAAAGACAATCAATTACGAAAGCCGTTATAGCCAAATTAAACCTAATTCTATTTTTGGGAAGCGACAGTGAGTGGCGTCCTTTTTATTTGTCAAATAAAAATTAAAATACAAATAATTAACAGACAATAAAAGCTAAAATCATTCTTTTGGACGTTTTTTAAACCTAATTAATATTTTTTTTTCTAAATTTTTCGCTACTGTTTGCTGTAATATATATTGGTGGCTTCCGCTTTTAAAGTAATTAAGAAGCCAATGCTTGGCAGCGGTTGTGGTCAAGCTTTGCTTTATTGTGGCTGTGGTCTGTAGATGCCGTGTTGAATGTAATCAGCACTAATAAGATGATTTTAGTTTTACTCATACAGCCACAGTTTTGATTTCGGCGACCCCTGCCGATAAGCTACAAGCTTGAAACTTGGAATATAGTTCAGAACCCGATGACAATGCAATAACAAAAAAAAAAACTCCGATACGTGGCGCATGGATCGAAATATTTTAAAAAATCGTACTTGTGTGTAGAAGTGACATTGATACCTTTTCAGCCAAAGAGCCCCTATATATAAGGGTGGCCCGTCCATGTATGGGGTACATTTATTTTGGAGCTACGCTACCGCAAGAGGTATCAAAATTTGCGCAATTGAGTACAGACCACGAGAAAAGTAAAAAAAATTAGAACTCAGGGCCATCCTGAGGGCTCTAACAAATTTTGAAGTTTTGTTATTTTACATTTTTACAAGCTTAAACTTTTTAGCTGAAAAAAGTCATATTCAAAAGATATTTTATTATTGAGATCAATCGTTCAAGTACAAAGAAATAAATTAAAGAACAATTGTATTCGATTAATTTAAAAAATTATAGCTTAAACATATTTTTCTGTCGATCATTTTGCATTTCTGCTCGGGATTGCAATCTGGTTCTAATAAAACCATCTCTAGAAGTAGCACCAATTACGATTTTGAGAAACTTCTTATACCAGTTTAACACATCCTTCTACATTTTGCGTATGACAAGGGAAGTCAGGTAATTCCAAGCTTTTATTTTTCACCATGATTTTAGGTTCTCATTTGAGATAATTCGAAAAACCGGCGTAGCTGTAACACCACCCTCATTCCACAAAATAATTTCCTGAAATCTCTAGCACAGAAGTTGACTTTTGGTAAATTGAATATTCATCTTTTAAAACTATTTTCTGCTTCTCTGGCTTCAATTATTCTTTGTAATACCAGATCCCGAATGTAGTCCATATTATCCAATAACATACCAACAAGTATGTTTTCTGGATGGGCAAAAGGGCATTTCTTTCGATAGCAGAATCCACAACAGGTTTTAGATATGCCGGTAAAAATCGCGAGTACATAATTAGTTGGAAAATGTGTTTGGCTCCATTTTTAAAAGACTCCCTTTCCCGGTTTAGGAACCGAATCGGAGCGTATACTTTAACCACATAGTTAACTAGCATTTTCAAGTTTTCTGATGGGTTAGGAGTACTTATGTAAAGTCTCAGAATGCGATTTGCGGACGTAAGCCATCTCGAATGCGAAATTTGTCCAGGTTTACGGCTTGCCAGCTAAGGAGTTCAGGAACCAATCGATAGAGCTCGACATATTTCATAAAGATATTTTTGATCTGTACTTAGATCGTATACTATATTTTTCGGCAATTCAGGCAAATTACTGGAAACTGCACAAAAAGACACAATCATTTTATTTTCACAGTCAGCTAATTGTTGACCAATAGCTCCGGAATATGTTCTAGGGCCCGTAATGCAACTCATTAGCATGAAAGGTAACTCATTAGCATGAAGCATGCAAATACACCATTGTAACAGTTTTCCCAAATACTTCTCTAAATACTGAATTATGCCCCCTTCCAACCAGTGTTCCTTGCAATTCCGTCACATCCAACGCAAACAACATCATCTAAATTCCATTTGGTCCCTCTAATAATGTTGTTATCGATTTAAGAATTTCCTTTGCGGTGCCACGATTTGGTGCTGCGTGACCTAAATAAACAGATCCGGGTTCTGTTAAAATGGAGATGTGCTCTCCTAAAACTTCTTTCCGATGGTAACGATCCCCCATTGTCTCATTTATAAGAGTTTTGGTTTGCATCCATCAAAATAAATGCTTCTTATGTCAATGTGTTCAATATTTTCCAAAGCTTCCTTCCGTGCTTTAGAAACTGCTCTATGAATTTTGTTTTTATCTAAAACGAGAGTTAAATCATCGTTTGTTATCAAACCGACGTCAACTAAAACCGCAGAGGCAACAGCAGCAGCTGATCGCGTCGATAAGCCATATCTATCACACATTTTTGCAACTGTTGGAAATGGGAATGTATTCCGTTTCGCCGACGAGACTGACGGTTTGTCTACCAATGGAATCGGACATGTTAAATGGTCATATAAGTTTTCTGACATAATACCTGCTTCTTGCGTACAAAGATTTTTTTTCTCATTGACTCTTCAACTTTTCTCTGATTTCGCTTCTTAATCTAACCGTTTCTTTCTTATCAACTACGCTAATGACCATTTATCTATCACTTCTTTGATCCAACAAAAAACATCTCTCATTAATAGGAAGTTTCTTTAGCTTTAGGCAATTACAATATTCAAATGAAGAGCATTTGCAAGCTGCAACGTCGAAGAGCTTTTCAGATGACCCTAAAAAACACTTCAATTTGTTTTCATAGCTATGATTTGGTTTGGCTTTAGGATATCTTTTCAAGAAGAGGTAATTTCCGAAGCAAGTTTTCAGCAATTGAATAACTCGTTCCCTAGAAACAATAGGAATTGAAGCTTTAGTCCAAATTTTTATGATATTCTCATAAACAATTGAATATATGTGTGAATTGGATGCAGGGCTGTAGAGAGAAAATCCGGGCCCGGAACTAAACAATTTACGGGCCCCCTATAAAAAATCTACTAATACATTTGATTAACTTGAATTAATGACATCTCATTCATGAATCATTATTGATGTATTACATCAAACAAATTGTGCCACATCAACTAAATGATTTTTGGAATAAGAGCTGACAATAAAACAGTATATTTACTAATTATAATATTATATTTTAACATAGAAATAAAATTATCTTTTAATAGACACATATTGTTTTAAGTAATCTTTTCTAGTTATTTGGTAACATTTTAATACATTTCTGATAAATTTAATGATAATTATAAATTTTAATTATTCAATATAGAAGGTTTGGATATCAAAGAGTGGCTTTTCTTGCTTTTTTCGCTGCAAAATTGTTTATAATAATATCAAAATTTAACTGTCCTGCCAAAACGGACTCAACACAACGCGTGGCAAGTCCTGAAACTCACTCCTGAGATGAACACGATCTATGAAAGTTTTTGATTCTTGAAAGGACGCTGAAGGAACGTTCTGCACTAGCTACAGTGACAGGTATAGTGCAAAAGATAATTGTATACAGATTTTGAACATAGATGGCATTTAGCAATTCCAATGGTGACAGACCATCATCAAAATTTGCTTCGTAAATGTGTTTCAAGTGAACTATTTCGCATTCTAAGCTTAGAATTGTCCGACTTGTATCTTTCGACATATTTTACTGCGCTCGCCCGTATCGTAGTTTCATCCATGTCTTCAAATTGCCACAAAAGGAAAACGAATCGCTCAAATTTCTCATAGCTGCAAATCGTTGAGTAGTGCCAGTGATTGCCGAATCTACGATCACCAGGAATGTATTGTTTTTAAAATCAGACTCTGAATCATCCGTAATCATCTCATTTAAATTATCCTCAGAACGTCTTTTGGGCTTTTTCTTTCGAATGTCCGGAAACTTTGGCGAGATGCTCAATTGGATAGCAACTGTTTTGCATTCTTTTAAAATTGTTTCCCATTGGTTCCTGATCAACTTCAAATCAGTTTATGAGGCATCTAGAAGTCGGACCTCAGCATCAATTGTGGCGTCTCTAGCTTAGAGGACCACGTTTCTTTCATTAATGGTAGTCAGTATTTGGAACCAAATTTAGGACATCAAGATACATTCGAACTTGTTGATGTACTTGAGAATGTCGGTAACATCTCCGTATGCTTGCGCAGAAAAATTTGGCTTTTGTCGGTACATTTTTTTGAGGATGTCCCATCGTTGTGGAGTGCTGCTGAGAATAGTAAAACATTTTTGTACAACTCCGAAGAAAGTAAAATGCAGTCGTACAACGTCAGCATGCACCATCAACATCACATAAATTGGGACTGTGGGTTGCACAAGGCGAGTAATCAGTATTCGAGTTTTTGTCGAGAATGTGACGCGAGAATGTGACGTTGTGCTCCGTTGTAAGCTCCTTTCATATTGGCGCCGTTATCGTACCCTTGTGCACGGCAATCTTTTAATAGGATTTCATGTTTACCTAGAGTATGGCAAATTATATCAGCGATTTTCTGACCCGTGTTTTTTGGTTACAATTCACGAAAGCCAAAAACCGTTTTTGGATTGTGAAATTTGTTGCTTTCGAATTGCAATGGAGTTAGCGCAAAATGAACGTAGTCAACGTGACTAGCATCAGGCATAGCATCAACGATAATAGCAAAATACTTGACTTGTTTGCCTTGATCTAATATAGTTTCCCTCACGTGCTTTGCACAAATTTCTATAAACTCGTTCTGAATGTATGGGGAAAGGTAGTGAACTTGTAAACGTTTGTGCTGCTGTTGTGAAATCCTAACTGTCTCCAAATGTGATCTAAGTATCGGATCATAATGGCTTATAAGATCTTAGATGCCCAAAAAATGTCCATTGTTTCGTTCACCAAGATATATACTTTCGCCTTTGAAAGCTAGGCCTCTTTCATCCAAATATAAAATAGTGTCCAAAATTCTATATAAAATTTCTTTCCACCTTTGAGTTTCAGTGATTAGGTGTTCATTGATAAGTGTAGCAATTGTAGCCTCCTTTTGAATTAGATTTTGTAAAGATCGCCATTGAATATAACATTTAATGTGATCTTGAGTATTTTCGTGTGATGGCAGTTTATCGTATAGCTTCTTCCATTCCTGGAATTTCGAATATCCGCCAGGACAACAAATTTTAGGTCGATTTAAAGTATTGGTGCTTAACAGACGACATGATAGGCAATATAAAGCATTGCTACTGGCACTCCACACTAACTAGTCACGCTCCACTTTCTCTCCATTTGGCAAGATTCTGTTTAAATACGAGGTAGGAAATGCCACGTCATGACAATCACGTGGAAAAATAACAGGACACTTTTGATGATCTCGACGAATTATTACTTCTTCAGGTCGCAAAAACTCTTTATTCACGGCAGGGGCGTAGCCAGAATATTGCCTTGGAGTGGGTTCAAAAAAAAATTTTTTTTTCAGTTAAATAAATTAAAAAAATGTTGTCTTAAGCTTTAACATTAAAGTACGTGTATTCAGAATATGATATGAAAAAGGTTACATTAAAAACTCAAGCGCGTGCGTCGGCTTTTCTTTGCAATTTCATCTAAAACTTCATCAAAGGTAACAATTTGATCACGGTGGATGCTTAGTGATGCACAGCCATTAAATCGATTTTCACTCATCGTGTTTCTCAAATAGATCTCAATCAGCCTAAGAATTGAAAAAGATCTCTCGTTCGTTGCCGTTGTTACTGGAAGCGTACATAAGATTTTCAACAACATGTGAACATTAGGAAAAGCCACAGAATCGCATTCCTGTAATATTAATCATAGATAAATTGATCAAAAAAAACCGAAGTACCTCCTTCAGAAATAAGTAGAATTCATGCTTTTTGAGCCTATGCATGAGATCTAACGTATGCGTATATAAAATTCAACAGAAAGAAACTGATCGAAAAAAAAAATTTTTATTTAAAAAAACACATTCGTGTTGAAATGTAAAAATGAAAAAAATGTAGATATTACATTATAATAATGTGTTTTCCACATGAAAAATAATATCAAATTTGCTTTATATATCAAAATAGGAAATGTGTATTTCAAAAAAATGCTGTCAATTTAACATTATTTAAATGTTAAAAATATTTGTCTTTTCATTCCGATGAATGTAATCGCTGTTGAAGAAAACAAGCAAACGCCTGAATTGATAATCAGATCTATTCTGCATTTCGACTTGGATTGGAACTCTTTTCGATTTGGCAATTTTGGTATTCCGGTTTCCAATCTCTTTCGATCCAACTTCGAATCGTTCGATTTCGTTTATTCTGCATTCCGATCGTAGTTCCGTTTTTCTAAGTTAGAAATTAGTTGGCAGAAAAATATTTCCCTTTTATTTTTTTTATTAATTTATAACAGAATTTTAATAAACATGTAAGTAAAATTTTTTAAGAAACGTAGAAGGCTTGATGATGAATGTTTTTATATGTTTCCAGGTCAAAAACAACATGTCGATGTCGAAGTCCTGGAAGTATTTGCCACACAAAAGTATATAAAACATTCTTGAAAGCATCTGTATATTAATACGCTAACAAAATTTCCATACAATCAATTGACAGGCTGTTTCGCATATTTAGCATACGTCAAATCATATAAAAGTTATTTGAATCGATTCGTATTGATCAGCCGCAGTGCATAGGCCTATTTTTGTTAACAAATATTACTCTATTTGTTTATAATTAATAGAAAAAGTTTTTTGTAAATTCGAACAATTCATACAAATATCGTAATTCATTATCGTGCACAAGCGTGCCATCTTTGGGAACAATTATCTAAGTTTTCTAATGCGAATTTCAAATTCCTAAACCTTTATGCACAAGCGCGTTGTCTTTGGGAACAATTATCTAAGTGTTTAATGTGAATTTCAAATTTCATGTATCCCCGCTAAATTCGAAGGCACAAATGTTTCACCTGCATACAAATATGGTTACCCATTGTTGCCGCTTACCTATAATAGCCTGTACCAAAATACTAAAAAATTGTTCCAAAATAATTTATAGCGTACCAAAAATCTTAAAAAGAATTAATTTTTGACCGGCCCATGTTTTGTGGCAAATTTTACCTACACGTAAATACATAAGTCTTTATTTAACAGATTCTTTGTTTTTTATTTTAGTTGTTTTTAAAAAAACATGAAATCACAAATAATGAGTTAACTTTTGTTGAAATTAAATAATTTATTGCGCGCCGTCTTTGGGAACAATTATCCAAATGTTTAATGTGAATTTCGAATTTTATGTACCCCCGCTAAATTCGAAGGCACAAATGTTTCACTTGCATACAAATATGGTTTCCCATTGTTGCCGCTTACCTATAATAGCCTCTACCAAAATCATAAAAAATTGTTCCAAAATAATTTATAGCGTACCAAAAACCTTAAATAGAATTAATTTTTGACCGGCCCATTTTTTTGGCAAATTTTACCTACACGTAAATACATAAGTCTTTATTTAACAGATTCTTTGTTTTTTATTTTAGTTGTTTTCAAAAAAACATGAAATCACAAATAATGAGTTAACTTTTGTTGAAATTAACTAATTTATTGCGCGCCGTCTTTGGGAACAATTATCTAAGTGTTTAAAGTGAATTTCAAATTTTATGTATCCCCGCTAAATTCGAAGGCACAAATGTTTCACCTGCATACAAATATGGTTTCCCATTGTTGCCGCTTACCTATAATAGCCTCTAAAAAATTGTTCCAAAATAATTTATAGCGTACCAAAAACCTTATATAGAATTAATTTTTGACCGGCCCATTGTTTGTGGCAAATTTTACCCACACGTAAATACATAAGTCTTTATTTAACAGATTCTTTGTTTTTTATGTTAGTTGTTTTCAAAAAAACATGAAATCACAAATAATGAGTTAACTTTTGTTGAAACTAACTAATTTATTGCGCGCCGTCTTTGGGAACAATTATCTAAGTGTTTAATGTGAATTTCAAATTCGAAGGCACAAATGTTTCACCTGCATACAAATATGGTTTCCCATTGTTGCCATTACCTATAATAGCCTCTACCATAATCCTAAAAAATTTTTCCAAAATAATTTATAGCGTACCAAAAACCTTAAATAGAATTAATTTTTGACCGGCCCATTTTTTGTGGCAAATTTTTCCTACACGTAAATACATGTCTTTATTTAACAGATTCTTGGTTTTTTATTTTAGTTGTTTTCAAAAAACATGAAATCACAAATAATGAGTTAACTTTTGTTGAAACTAACTAATTTATTTATAACAATTAATGGAAAATTTGCTCGAAAATGTTGTTGCATTTGCAGATTTAATCCTCATTTTAGATGAAGTACGTCTTATACTGAGCAAAAAAAAAAAAGTTACAAAAATATAACATTACATTTTTTATATTGCCTTTTATGCTAATTACGAAAAAAAGTCCCAAAACTTTTTTGATTTTAGGTCAGAGCGGCAACCGGCATCATAGCGGCTGTCTTGCATAGGCAGTATATTACTATATTTATTATAAGGCTAACTTTGTTGGATTATATATCCATTAATCGGATGCTTAGATCCCAAAACCCTAATTGGTTTATGTCGCTTAAAGTAGTGAAATCAATTTTATTTTAGTAAATATGATTGCGTTAATAATTTCAATGTTTTTGTTTGTTTTTCCTTTCTTCCTAATTTATTCTGCTCTGTTATATCTTAGTATTATATTGTTCACAGACGATATTTTATGGTAGATATGGTCATATATATTCATGAAATGGAGTGTTTACAAATTTAATACAAATTAATTACGTACATAGATCTCAATGGGATCCCAACATTAAATATCCGAATATTAGAAACTTCATATTTCCACAATGACCACACTAAAACCCGGAAAAAAGTATAAGTGCACTTATTGCGTTTTTATATGGAACTGTTTGTTCACTTCACTTAATTTTTCGCAATTTAAGTGCTTATTAATTCGATTTGGGTCATATCTGATAAAATTATTAAGTGGAATAATTTTGGATAAGGTCACTTTCGAAAAAGCCTTAAACCACAGCCAAAGGTAAGTTTCATTTCTGTTTCCACTATTGATTAAAATAAATATGATAATAGTCTCGAACTAGTATTTTTTACATTTTGACTTCGTGCTAATATCTGGTAACATTTATATTGTTTAATCAATTGTGAAAAAGATAAAAAAGGCTATCCATTATACTATTATTGTATTTAATTTGTTTACTATGTAGAAATGTCTGAAAGTCGCGCAAGAAAGATGCTGGATATTGTGTCCAAGCAATTTCAGGAGAGTGAGCAAAACAATAAACAAATTGTGAATGTTCTTTTAGCGGAGAAAATTACTAATGATGTAGATGTATCCACTATACCAATTTTTCCGGAAATAAGTAAGTAAAATTAATTATTTATTTTTCTAGCTCAACATAATTCAGTAAGTTTTGTAGATGCAGTGCCTTCATCTGAAACAAGTACTTTGCCTAGTTTTGCTGCACCTCTAAGTCCAGTTAAAAGAAATTTTCAACATTCGCCGGTTCCAGGGCCTTCAGGACTTTGCCGAGAGCGTTTAAAGTACAAACTACGCAAAGTAAATGGAAAAAGCTATGCCATTTCTCCTGTAAATAGTGGAGAAAGTGATTGTTATGACTCGGATAAAGACCCAGAATATTGTGAAAATAAAGAAAATAGAAATCAAATTTTCCAGACAACAACCGTGTTTAGCGAATCTTCTAATGACGAAGACTCTAATGAAGAGAGTTTAATGGAGGTAGCTGCTGAGGAATTTGAGAGCCCAAGTAAGAAAGGAAAGAAGAGAAAATCGATTCCAGAAAACTGGATTGTTAAGAAAGCTAAAATCAGAAGGAATCTTGGATTAAGCTATGTATCAACATCGAAGAGTAAGCGAGAATACCCACAGAAAAACATACGTCCACCATGCGGAGAAAAATGCAAACTTCAGTGTTCCGCAAAAATTAATGAAGAGCAACGGCAACAGATTTTTAGAAGCTATTGGGCTTTAGGTGATTTACACAAACAAAGATATTTCATTGCTGGCTGCATTACTACCATAAAACCTAAGTACATATATTCGTCTACTCAAAGTTACCGTAAGTTAAACAATGCTTTCTATTTTGATTTAAATGGACGTATTAGAGTTTGTAAAACGTTCTTTAAAGCAGCTCTTGACATAAATGATCGCCCAATAAGAACAGTTCTCGCTAAAAAACAAGAAACGGGTGTTGTTGGAGCAGATTTAAGACGCCACAATCCTCATCCAACTGTGTCATCTGAAATAAAAGATGGAGTCCGACAACACATCGAGAGTATACCAAAAATCGAGTCTCATTATTTACGCGCCCAAACTTCACGCCATTATATAGATGGTAGTAAATCTTTGACCGATATTTGGAGGGATTATAAAACTTCCTGTATTCACGCTGGGAAACCATTTGCAAATTTATGTATGTTCAGAAAAATATTTAATAACGAATACAACATTAGCTTCTATACTCCAAAAAAAGACCAATGTGAATTATGTACTGCGTACGTAAATGCATCGGAACAAGATAAGGAAAAACTAAAAATTAGATATGAAAGCCATCAGAAAGAAAAAGAGTTACCTAGAGAGGAAAAAAATAAGGATAAAATAAAAGTGAATAAGAACTATGTAGTAGCGGTGTACGTCCTTCAGGCTGTGTTACCCTGTCCCCGTGGTAATGTTAGTGTATTTTATTACAAATCCAATTTAAATACCTTTAATTTCACGATAACTGAACTAACAAATAAAAATGCAGAATGCTATCTATGGCACGAGGGCTAGGGCAAACTAGGAGTTCAGGAAATAGCAAGCTGTATACTAATGTTTATAGACCAAACAGTTCAAAAAAATATTCAAGAAAACTTTGACTTAGTTTTTTACTCAGACAACTGCTGTGGGCAGCAGAAAAATAAGTTCATGGTGGCTTTGTACTACTATGCAGTTTTTAAATTTACACAAATAAAATCAATAACTA